>NW_016813587.1:470186-506493 GCF_001698545.2 Rhinopithecus bieti | reverse complement strand
GAAAGAAAGAAAGAAAGAAAGAAAGAAAGAAAGAAAGAAAGAAAGAAAGAAAGAAAGAAAGAAAGAAAGAGAGAGAAAGAAAGAAAGAAAAGAGAAATCCGATCTATAGGAACAATGGGGGTGCAAATGGTGAGTATCTAGTACCACCTGACTTTTAGCAACAAGGAAGTGGACCGAAGTGCAGCCTGATTATGCTTAATTATAACTACATTTCTGGGGCTTGATGGCTCACGCCTGTAATCCCAGCACTTTGGGAGGCTGAGGTGGGCGGATCATTTGAGGTCAGGAGTTTGAGACGAGCCTGGCCAACAAGGTGAAACCCCGTCTCTACTAAAAAGACAAAAATTAACCAGGCGTGGTGGCAGGCACCTGTAATCCCAGCTACTCGGGAGGCTGAGAAAGGAGGATTACTTGAACCCAGAAGTGGAGGTTGCAGTAAGCGGAGATCGCACTACTGCACTCCAGCCTAGGTGACAGAGTGAGACTCAAAAAAAAAAAAAAAAAAAAAAAAAAAAAAGACAGGCATGGTTGGCTTGTTAACATGCAGGCTGCTGGGTCCCCCAGAGATTCTGGTTCAGTAGGCCTAGAACAACAGAGAATTTGCATTTCTGACAAATTGTCATGTGATGCTAATGCTGCTGGCAGGGGTCACACTTTGAAAACCACTAGTCTGGAAAAACACCTTTTTTTTTTTTTTCTGAGACAGGGTCTTGTCTCACCCACGCTGCAGTGCAGTGGTGCAATCACGGCTCAATGTAGCCTCAATCTCCTGGGCTCAAGTGATCAACCTACTTCACCCTTCTGAGTAGCTGGGACTACAGGGTGCACCATCACACCTGGCTAATTTTTTAAAGATTTTTTTGTAGATATGAGATCTCACTATACTGCCCAGGCTGGTGTCAAATTCCTAGACTCAAGCGATCCTCCTGTCTGAGACTCCCAAAGTGCTAGGATTACAGTTGTGAGCCACTGTGCCCAACCACAAGTGAAAGTAATAAAATATTTCACTTGAATTTAATTATTTTGCTAATAATTAATAGATATGCCGGGCACAGTGGCTCACGCCTGTAATCAGCACTTTGGGAGGCCAAGCCAGGCGGATCACCTGAGGTTGGGAGTTTGAGACCAGCCTGATCAACATGGAGAAACCCTGTCTCTACTAAAAATACAAAAAATTAGCTGGGCATGGTGGTACATGCCCAGTACTCAAGAGGCTGAGGCAGGAGAATCACCTGAACCCAGGCGGCGGAGGTTGCGGTGAACTGAGATCGTGCCATTGCACTCCAGCCTGGGCAACAAGAGTGAAACTCCATCTCAAAATAATAATAATAATAATAAATAGATAATATTTATATAAACATATCCAAAATACTATTTCAACATGTTATCAATTTTTTTTTTCCCGCTCCATCGCCCAGGCTGGAGTGCAGTGGCCGGATCTCAGTTCACTGCAAGCTCTGCCTCCCAGGTTTACACCATTCTCCTGCCTCAGCCTCCCGAGTAGCTGGGACTACAGGTGCCCGCCACCTTGCCTGGCTAGTTTTTTTGTATTTTTCAGTAGAGACGGGGTTTCACCGTGTTAGCCACGATGATCTCGATCTCCTGACCTCGTGATCCGCCCATCTCGGCCTCCCAAAGTGCTGGGATTATAGGCTTGAGCCACCGCGCCCGGCCTATCAATATTTTATAAATGACTAATGAGCTACTTTACACTCTTTTTTTCTTTTTATTTGAGACCGAGTTTCTCTGTAGCCCAGGCTGGAGTACAGTGGCATGATCTCAGCTCATTGCAACCTCTGCCTCCCGGGTTCAAGTTATTCTCTTGCCTCAGCCTCCTGAGTAGCTGGGATTACAGGCACATGCCATCATGCCCAGCTAATTTTTGTATTTTCAGCAGAGACGGGGTTTCACCATTTTGGCCAGGCTAGTCTTGAACTCCTGACCTCAAATGATCCACTCGCCTTGGCCTCCCAAAGTGTTAGAATCACAGGCATGAACTGCCCTGCCTGGCCTACATTCTTTTTTTCATACTGTCTTTGAAATTCCTGTGTATATTTTATATTTGCAACACATCGCAATTAGGACTTGTCTTCACTAGCCACCTGTGTGGCTAGTGGCTACTATACTGGACAGCACAGGACAGGCCTTGAATGGTGGCTGCTGTTGCGGGGACAGTGAGTTGAAGGT
Source organism: Rhinopithecus bieti (assembly GCF_001698545.2). Classification (NCBI taxonomy): domain Eukaryota; kingdom Metazoa; phylum Chordata; class Mammalia; order Primates; family Cercopithecidae; genus Rhinopithecus; species Rhinopithecus bieti. The sequence goes on along the minus strand of NW_016813587.1, from coordinate 504,306 downwards.
GGAGACTTGCCTCTTGAATTTAGCAACGAGGATGAGCTTTGGCAATAGAAAGTTTCACTTTTGTGAAGTAGAGGGAGAGGAATGGAGAGAGAGTATATGAACACTTCCTTCCTGAAGTTTGGCTGTGGTTTTAACACCAATAGAGAGATCTGGCTAACAAAACTCAAAATCAACACCAGATACTAGCAGCATAAAAAAAGACAATCACATATTGTGTCCCTTGTGATAGATCTTAATATTATCCCTAAAGTATACTTAACCCTAAATTGAATGTGAATCTGACTCAGCCTTTAGATCTACCCAGTCTGCAAGACAAACAGGGGATGGCAGAACATATTAAAGGACCCCAAGAGGGGAAACCAGTCAAATCAGACTGAGAAGAGATTATTTACAGGTGGATAATGTCAAAAAGAAAGGAAAAAATTAAAATTTGTAAAAAAAAAAAAAAAAAAATCACACTTTGGGAGGCCAAGGCAGGAGGATAGCTTGAGCTCGAGTGTGAGACCAGCTGGGGCAACACAGTCTCTATTAAAAAAAACCTGTCTCTATTAAAAAAAAAGAAAAAGTATAAAATTTTGGTCAGGTGCGGTGGCTCACGCCTGTAATCCTAGCACTTTGGGAGGTCAAGGCCAGAGAATCACCCGAGGTCAGGAGTTCGAGACCAGCCTGGCCAACATGGTGAAACCCTGGTGTGGTGTGCATGCCTGTAATCCCAGCTACTCAAGAGGCTGAGGCAGGAGAATCACCTGAACCCGGGAGGTGGAGGTTGCAGTGAGCCGAGATCATGCCATTGCACTCCAGCCTGGGTGACAAAAGTGAGACTCCATCTTAAAAANAATATAAAATTTTAAAAAATTTAAAATTAGACTGAGATGAATGAGAGGGAGAGGGAACAGTTATAAAATAAAAGACTTAAAAAAGGTAACATTAACAAATACAATGCAGGCACCCTGTTCGGATTCTAATTTGAACAAGCCAACAGTTTAAAGACATTTCTATGACAGGGAAATTTGGAGACAGGAAGAATGTTAAGACACCACTAAGGATTTGTTAGTTTTTTTAGGTGTGATAAAAGTGTTATAGTAATTTCTTTTAAGAACCTGATATTTTAGAGATACATAATGGATGAAATCATATGATGTCTGGGATTTGCTTTAAACTAATTCTGGGGGAGGTGGAATAAGTAAAACAAGATTGGCCATATGTTGATAATTGTTGAAGCTCGGTGATGGGTACATAGACGATCATTATTCTATTTCTGTGTACGACTGAACATTACCATAATAAGGCTTTAAAAGGGGGACTGCTGTGAAAAGAGAAAAAAGTAGGGGAATTGTGTGTGTTTTTTTCCCCCAAGATCGGAGCGCCTTGAACGGGCTCCAGAGCTGACAAGGACGTTGAGATGCAAGACAGTGAGAAGGCGCCGGGGTGGCTGCAGGGCAGTCAATAGTCGATCTCGCTCTTCCTCCCGCGGCTGCCTTCTCTGCAGCTCCGTGGGTTGCAGCTCCCTATCCTGGACCCGGACTTGGTCCCCACCCACGCTCTGAGGCCGGGCTGGCTCAGCGCCTCCCGCGCCTGCGCAGCACCGCCCTTTCGGGAGCAGCACCCAGTCCCTACACCCCACAATCCCCCGCGCCGTTCCGGAGGCGCGCTAGGAATGGGTGTGGCCTCTGCCTCCACATTGGAGCAAGGTGAGGCAGAGGGTGTCGCGTGGCCTTCTGGGAAATGTAGTCGTCTGCCAGGCTGGAACCACCGCTCAACCCCCTCGCCAGACTATGCACCCCACAATGCGCCGCGCGCGCAGCGGCTGAGCGATGCGTTGCTGCCCCCACGTGGTGGCTGAGCGATATGCTCCGGTTTGGGAATGGTACCCAGAAGGGTAGAGGCAGGGGCGGGGACGGTGCTGGGGATGCTGAGGGTCGCCCTGGGAATCTCTGGGAAGATTTTCCAGAGGGTAAGACCCTTGGAGCTGGCCCAAGAAAGGGTAATAGTAATGAAGAAATTGGAGGTGGGGCTCGCTATGAGGACTGAATGACAGAGCAGCACCTGTTGGCTGCATGTGATAATAAGGCTACTGTTACACCTAAGACTTACACGGTAGGCACTTCCTAGGCCACGTACCGCTCCCTGCGCTTCAGGTGTCTTAGCCCATTCAATCCTCGCAGCCACCATTCGAGGTGTCATCAGCCCTCCTTTCTAGGAGTGAAGCCGAACCCCAGAAAAGCAAATCACTTGCTCAAAGTCATTCAACATGTCAATGGCAGAGCTGGGATTTGAACCAGGCTGTCGGGCTTCCAAGTCTGTGCTCTTCTTCACAGGAATATCTGATCACCCTATTCAGTTATCCTAAAATTGTAATTAGCACATGAATCAAGTCAAGATGGTCATTAACATGTGAATCTCTTTGAGTCGCTGATTATCAGCACTTGTTCCTGCCCAAATTTGTGACTTAGACCTGCTTCAGGACAAAGTTGACAATCAACATAGATTTATAGTTAGCACATGAATCAGTGCAGGTTTCTGTTCACAGGGATCAGATTTCTGATTGGCACTTGAATCAGCAGTGGTTTGTGTCAAGAGCTAGAGTCTTTAAGTTTCTGATTTGCACTGGGATCTCCACCCAGCGATTATTTTCTTGCCTAAATAGGCCTGTTCCTTTATGTCCCGGTGACCTTCTCCTCAAATGTAGGCCCAGCTGGGTGCAGCGGCTCATGCCTGTAATCCCAACACTTTGGGAGGCCGAGGCGGGGAGATTGCTTGGGTCCAGGAGTTTGAGACCAACCTGGGCAACATAGCGAGACCCCTGTCTCCATGAAAAATAAGACAATTAGCCTGGAATGGTGGCATGCTCCTGTGGTCCCAGCTACTTGAGAGGCTGAGGTGAGAGGATCCCTTGAGCCCAGGAGTTCGAGGCTGCAGGGAGCTATGATCGTGCCACTGCATGGCAGCCTCAGCGACAAAGCAAGACCCTTTCTTATAAAGAAAAAAAAAAAAAATGGCCAGGCGCAGTGGTTCACGCCTGTAATCCTAGCACTGTAATCCCAGGCTGAGGTGAGCGGATCAACTGAGGTCAGGAGTTTGAGACCAGTCTGGCCAACACAGTGAAATGCCACCTGTACTAAAAGAAATTTTTTTAATGGCCAGGCACAGTGGCTTACGCCTGTAATCCCAGCACTTTGGGAGGCCAAGGTGGGTGGATCACCTGAGGTCAGGAGTTCTAGACCAACCTGGCCAACATGGCGAAACCCCATCTCTACTAAAATACAAAATTAGTGGGGCCTGGTGGTAGGTGCCTGTTATCCCAGCTACTCAGGAGGCTGAGGCAGGAGAATCGCTTGATCACCTGAGGTCAGGAGTTCTAGACCAACCTGGCCAACATGGCGAAACCCCATCTCTACTAAAAATACAAAAATTAGTGGGGCCTGGTGGTAGGTGCCTGTTATCCCAGCTACTCAGGAGGCTGAGGCAGGAGAATCGCTTGAACCTAGGAGGCAGAGGTTGGAGTGAGCCAAGATTGTGCCACTGCACTCCAGCCTGGGCAACAAAGTAAGACTCTGTCTCAAAAAAATAAATAAATAGGCCGGGCACAGTGGCTTAAGCCTGTAATCCCAGCACTTTGGGAGGCCAAGGCAGGCGGATCATGAGGTCAGGAGATCAAGACCATCCTGGCTAACATGGTGAAACCCTGTCTCTAATAAAAATCAAAAAAAAAAAAAAAAAATTAGCCAGGCATGGTGGTGGGGGCCTGTAGTCCCAGGTACTTGGGAGGCTGAGGCAGGAGAATGGCATGAACCCGGGAGGCGGAGCTTGCAGTAAGCCAAGATCGCGCCACTGCACTCCAGCCTGGGCAACAGAGTGAGACTCTGTCTCAAAAAATAAATAAATAGATAAATAACTAATAATAATAAAGTAGGGTTATTTGTTTTTTGCTTGTTGCATTGTTTAGGTCCCTTGTAGACTGAATTCCTCTTTATGTCTCTAAATACGTTTGTCTCTTCGGTATGCATGTGGGGTGCTATATCCCTTCAACCCACCAGGTTTTAGCATAGCTGTTGTGGTAGACAGTCCCATGTGCAGTGCAGATAGCCCTGGTTTAGCCCAGCTGTTCTCAAATTGTGGTCCCTGACTAGGTGTAGTAGCTCAAGCCTGTAATCACAACACTTTGGGAGGCAAGGGAGGGAGGATTGCCTGAGGCAAAGAGTTCAAACCAGCCTGGGCAGTATATTGAGACCCTGTCTCTATAAGAAATTTTAAAAATTAGCTGGATGTGGTGACGCATGCCTGTAGTCCAGTTACTCTGGAGCCTGAGATGGGAGGATTGCTTGAGTCCAGGAATTTGAGGTTGCAGTCAGTTATGATTGCACCAATATACTCCAGCCTGGGTGACAAAGCAAGACCCTGTCTCAAAAAAAAAAAAAGTGTTGTCTTTGAAATGCCACATTGGCATCACTTGTTAAAAATGCAAATGCTTGGGTCCCACCTCAGACCCACTGAACCAGAAACTCTGAGGTTGGGACCTGGAGATCTATGGTGTCCCCAGGTAATCCTGGTGGGCTGCACTGCAAGGACACCTGGCCTGGCTCCTGCAAGGCAAGGCATCCCTCTCTGCTTTTATTTCTTTTCTTTTTTTTTGACAGAGTCTCACTCTGTCACCCAGGCTGGAGTGCAGTGGTTCAGTCTCAGCTCACTGTAACCTCTGTCTCCCAGGTTCAAGTGATTCTCCTGCCTCAGCCTCCCAAGTAGCTGGGATTACAGGTGCCCGCCACCAGGCCCAGCTAATTTTTGTATTTTTTTAGTAGAGACAGGGTTTCGCCATGTTGGCCAAGCTGGTCTTGAACTTCTGATGTCAAGTGATCCACCTGCCTCGGCCTCCCAAAGTGCTGGGATTACAGATGTGAGCCACCACGCTTGGCCCCTCTCTGCTTTTCTACCTCAGATCTCAGATGGCTCTCATGTGGGTGTGGGGGCTCACGCCTGGAATTCCAGCACTTTGGGAGGATCACTTGAGCCCAGGAGTTCGAGACCAGCGTGGGCAACATAGGGAGGCCTCATCTCTGCAGAAAATCAAAATATTGGCTGGGCATGGTGGCACACAGCTGTGGTCCTGGCGACTCAGGAGACTGAGGCAGGAGGATTGCTTGAGTTGCAGTGAGCTGTGATCACACCACTGCATTCCAGCCTGGGCTACAGAGCCAGACCCCATCTCAAAAAACAAACAAAAAGCCCCCAGATAGCTCTCAGTGCCACTGCCTCCTCCCACAGGGATAACCATCCCCCAAGGGGGTTAAGAATTGAAGGATAAATGCCTCCGTCTCTCTGAACTTGCTGGGAGAGTAGGGGAACAATTCTAATGTGTTCTAGAAGATTCTTTCAAGTTCACCAGCACAACTGAGCCCCAGTTGCCCAGGGAAGTAACCCATTCGTCATCAGTGCATCCTCTGTTAGCTGTCTGTCTCCTCTGCTTCCCTCTTCCCTCTCCCTTGCCCCTGTTTCCCAGGATCACCCCTCAAATCAATCAGTTCTACTGAATTCTTTTTTTTTCTTTTTTTTTTTTTGAGATGGTGTTTCACTCTTGTTGCCCAAGCTGGAGTGCAACGGTGCAAGCTCAGCTCACTGCAACCTCCACCTCCCAGGTTCAAGTGATTCTCCTGCCTCAGCCTCCCAAGTAGCTGGGATTACAGGCGCCTGCCACCACGCCTGGCTAATTTTTTTTTTTTTTTTTTTTTTTTTTTTGTATTTTTGTGTTTTTAGTAGAAACAAGGTTTCACCATGTTGGCCAGGCTGGTCTCGAACTCCTGACCTTGGGTGATCTGCCCACCTCGGCCTCCCAAAGTGCTGGGATTACAGGCGTGAGACACTGTGCTTGGCCAGTTCCACTGAATTCTAATCCCAGTCCTGCTCTTGGGTTTAACTCCATGTCTTTCCCTCTGTCTCCGCCACCTCTGTAGCAGCCCTGAAGCTTCTGCATCCTTTTTCTGAATATCTGAGTGACCAGTAGCCGCTGTGCTTGGCCAGGAGCACTGATGAACTTTGCTAATGATCTGGAAATGCGGGCCCTGGGGCTGAGTTCATTTTACCTCCAATTTTCCAATATATAAGTGAAAGGAGCCGAGAGCCTATTCTGAAACCTTCAGCAGAGCTAGAGATGCCAGGGTAGAAGGACCCATAAACTCCTCCCAAGGTCACTTTACTCCTCCATTCAGATGGGAGATCCTGGGGTGGCTTCCAGGACCACTCATGTTCCCCAGAGTAAGGCCATGTCCCCTTCAGACCACCCAGCCAAGGTCGTGTCCCCTTTGGATCAGGTTCCTAAAATATCATGTCCCCCATGTTGCTATAACCAAGTTCCCAGGCCAGGCTTGTAGATGGTCACTCACAGCCAGCTTTCTGTGACACATCTGCCAGGAGAGCCTGTGACCCGAACCCAGCCTCCCCTCCCCTGTTCTCTCCCAAGCATCAGGACAGGCAGACCCCATTCCTGCAGAGTCAGTTCCATCCAGGGTCTTCTGTGGGGCGGTGAACCTGAGTGGGAAGGGGAGAGGAAGACAGTAGACACATTTATCTGGGTCAATCTGGCCAGCCCTCATCTCTACCCCATTTCCTATCTTCTCCCCCATCTCGAGCATATTTGGTCAATGTGTCTTTCTTTTCTTTTCTTTTTGAGACAGAGTCTCACTCTGTTGCCCACGCTGGAGTGCAGCGGTGTGATCCCGGCTTACTGCAAACTGTGCCTCTCAGGTTCCAGCAATTCTCTTGCCTCAGGCTCCTGAGTAGCTGAGATTACAGGCATGTGACACCACGCCCAGATAATTATTATTTTTATTTTTGTTTTATTTATTTAGCCTCGCTCTGTTCCCCAGGCTGGAGTGCAGTTGTGTGATCTTGGATCACTATAATCTCCACCTCCCGAGTTGGAGCGATTCTCCTGCCTCAGCCTCCCGAGTAGCTGGGATTACAGGTGCCGCCACCACACCCGGCTAATTTTTGTATTTTTAGTAGAGACGGGGTTTCTCCATGTTGGCCAGGCTGGTCTCCAACGTCTGACCTCAAGTGATCCGCCCGCCTCGGCCTCCCAAAGAGCCAGGATTACAGGCGTGAGCCACCGCGCCCGGCTGTCAGTGTGTCTTGAGGTCTTTCTCTAATCCCAGATCGCACAAGTTTTCCCTCTTGCAGCCAGAGAAAGGTGCCTTGGGAAGGAGCCCCTCTGGCCTGAAAGATCAAGCCTGTTGCTGGGCATGGCCAGGTAAGGAAACTCCACCCGTGGAAAGGACATTCCAGGGAGGTGGTGCTGAGACAGGGGGGCAGAAAGAAACAGGTTTGGGGGGCCAGTGGCTCTGGAATGAGGCGCTACACTCAAGGCTATGAATGGTTACTGAATGCACATACACACATACCATTCTCACAGCCCAGGTGCTGCGTCTTAGAGCGTGTGTGTCTGTGTGTGCGCGCGCACGCACGTCTCTATCTGTTGCTTTCTCTGACTTGTCCTTATCTCTTGTCACTCCATCTCTCTCTGTGTCTCGCTGTCTCTGTGCATTTCCATGTCTCGAATATGTGTGTTTCAATCTCTCCCTCTGCCTCTTTCCAGTTACTCCTCTCTGTCCATCAATCTAAGCCTGCCCATCTTTTTGTCTGCCTTTCTGTATCTCTGTTCTTCTCTGTCTCTCTGTCTCACAGTCTCTCCGTATCCAGGGATTCTCGTTCCCAGCAGCGCCAGGGCGACTCCATGGGAGGTGGGGCCGGGGTGCGTCTTTGAGAGAAGGGGCGGGTGCCTACGCCTTTAAGCGCGGGTGCGCGCGGAGCCTGCGCCTTTAAGCGCGGGTGCGCGCGCGGCCCTGGGTTCCCGGCGAGGAGGCCGCGGGAGCGCCCGGACCCGGCCCTCCAGCCCGGCCCCCGCCCGGCCCCGCCCCGGCCGTGGCGGGGGAGGGTGTCTGAGCGCGGCCCCTCCCCCCTGTGCCCCTGCGTGCGCTGCGGTGCCTCCATCCCGCGTGTCCCAGTCTGTCTGTCCGTCCCTCCGCTCCCAGGCCTCGCCCCACCCGGCCCTGGGGCTGCCCGGTCGACCCCCTCCCCACCGCAGCCGGTCCCCTCCCTCCGAGTCAGCCTCCGCCGCAGCCCAGGAAGCCAGCCGGGACGCTGCCGCCCCGGACCCCGCGCCCTAACCTCCACCTCGGGGGCCTGCACCCCGAGATTGAACCGGGAGTTCCGGAAACCCGAGCCTGGAACCCTGATCTGGGACCAGCAACCCCAGATCCGGCCGTGGAACCCCAAGATCTGGAGCCTGAACCCCAATATATGGGGCTGGAATCTCAACATCGGTCACTGGGACCTCAACATTTGGAGCCGGAACCCCACAATTTGGAACACAGACCCCAATATTTGGAGCAGAACCCCAATATTTGACATATAAAACCTCAAGCCTGGAGCTGAACTCTGAATTCTGCGCCTGGGACCTTGAAATCTGGGACTGGATTTCCAGTACTGTATGCTGGAACCCACTCTTGGGGACCTGAACCCTGGGATTCAGGCCTCAAATTCCAAGATCTGGACTGTGGGATTCCAAGGGGCCTGAACCCGAGTTTGGGCCTGAAGTCCTTGCTGCAGACCTGAATGCTGAAATCTGGGACTTGAGACCTCCCAATCTTGACTCAGCACCCCAGTATCTGAATGCACCACCCTGGTATCGGATCTCAGACTCTAAACCCCACCGTTTGGCTGCTTAGCATCCCAAGACTGGACCTGGGAGACCCTGACCCTGAACAACCCAAACTGGACCCCTAAAACTGGACCCTAGAGGCCCAATATTTTGGGGTCTGGGACCCCAAGTATTAAAGTCTGGAGACTCCGTTGCCACAGATTTGAGCCTAGTCAGGACACAGTCCCTCTACAGAAGCCTTGGGGACAGGAAAGGCATGACCAGATGCTCCCTCCAGAGTCCTGACCTCTGACTCCCCTGGAGCTAGAACTCTGCTCCCTGGGGCAGCTTCTAGCTCAGGTAAGGCTGCTGAAACCTCCAGGTGGGGAGGGGCTGGGAGGAGCGTTGTGGCTGCGGGTTACAGTACCAGGCACCCTTTGGCACTATTGGGGTTTCTCCAGAAAAAAAGACATTTCCCTGTGGGTCTACCTTCAGCTCCTGCTCTGCTCCAAACACTCTCTGGACACTGGCCAGCCCTGCCCCTCTCTGACCTCCCCTGCCCTAGTTGATGGTACCTCCAGGTCTCTGACCCCTGCAACCCTTACAGCCTCTCGCTGTCTGTCCTACCATCTCCACCACCTCTCTTGTCCACCACTCCTCTCTCTGGTCTCCTTTCTCCACCTGTCCTCTCAATGGCCATCTCTGTTCCCCTTTTCTCTCTCTGATCATCTTTGTGACACCCCTGTCCACAGGTCCTCTCTCCAGTTGCCTCTTCCTGCTGCTTCTCAGTGACCATCGCTGACATCTGTGTCCACTGTGCCTCTCTAATCATCATTCACCAGCTGTCTTGCTCTTTCTCCACCCCTGAATCTAAGCCTGGGTCTGTGACCGTCCCCATCCATCTTTGACATTGCTGTCCACCACTCTTCTCTCCAGCCGCCTCTGTCCATCTCTCCTCTCCAGCTTCCTCTGGCCACCTTTCCCTTTCTCTAGCCATCTCTCCCACTGCTCTTGCCCTCTTCCCACCCCTGACCCTAACTCCCAGTCTGCAACCCTCTTACCATCTCTGGCCACCTCTCCTCTCTCGCTCGCTGATACCCTCTGATCATCTCTGGCCACCTCTCCTCTCTCTCACTCGCTGATGCTCTCTGACCATCTCTGGCTGCCTCTCCTCTCTTTCTCATTCACTGATGCCCTCTGACCATCTCTGGCCACCTCTCCTCTCTCTCTCGCTGGCTGATTCCCTCTGATCATCTCAAACATCTCTGCTGCCTTTCCTGTCTCCTATGACCTCTTCCCGCACCATCCTCCTGAGCAGCTGTCCTGGACTCCCACTGACTCTGCCATGTCTATCCTTTTCCTCCTCTCTGACCGCCTTGCTGGCTTTGGGCCGTTTCTGACCACGTGTCTCTGACATGGTCATCTCCCCCAGATCTGAGCCCAATCCATGCTCTCCCTTCTCTTTGTCCACCACTCATCTTCCTGACCATCTCTAACCCCTTCTCTTCTTTGGTCATATCTGATCACTTCTGATCATTCCTGCCACCCTGGCTGCCCCGTCTCCCCATGGCCAGCTTTGACCATCTCTGACCATGTCTAAAGCCCTGTGGTTTTCCTACCACTCACCCAAACCAGCTGTCATTTCTCTGACCATTTCTTTTCTTTTTTCTTTTGGAGAGACAGAGTCTCGCTCTGTTGCCCGGGCTGTAGTGTGGTGGCACAGTCATAGCTCGCTGCAGCCTCAAACTCTTGGGCTCAAACTGATCCTCCCACCTCAGCGTCCCACGTAGCTAGGACCACAGGTGGGCGCCACTATGCCCAGCTAATTTTTTTTTTTTTTTTTTTGAGACAGAGTCTCATTCTGTCGCCCAGGCTGGAGTGCAGTGGCGCAATCTCGGCTCACTGCAAGCTCCACCTCCCAGGTTCACATCATTCTCCTGCCTCAGCCTCCCGAGTAGCTGGGACTACAGGTGCCTGCCACCATGCCCGGCTACTTTTTTGTATTTTTAGTACAGATGGGGTTTCACCGTGTTAGCCAGGATGGTCTCAATCTCCTGACCTCGTGATCTGCCCACTTCGGCCTCCCAAAGTGCTGGGATTACAGGCGTGAGCCACCGCACCCAGCCAACCCCAGCTAATTTTTGAGAATTTTTGTATAATAGATACACGGTCTCACTTTGTTGCCCAGGCTGGTCTTGAACTCCTGGCCTCAAGCCATCCTCCTGCCTCAGCCTCCCCAAATGCTGGGATTACAGGTGTGAGGTACCGCACCTGGCCTTCCTCTGGCTTTTGGTCACATCTGACGGTCTTTGACCAGCCCTTCTGCCCTCAGCCCACTGTGACCTTCTCTCCTGGTCTCAGACCACCCCCATCCCCTGTAGAACCCCTCTTCTGCCCTCACGCCTCACCTCTTCCCCACAGGACACTCCTGCCCGCGATGGCCATCCTCCCGTTGCTCCTGTGCCTGCTGCCACTGGCCCCCGCCTCATCTCCACCCCAGTCAGCCACACCAAGCCCGTGTCCCCGCCGCTGCCGCTGCCAGACACAGTCGCTGCCCCTAAGCGTGCTGTGCCCAGGGGCGGGCCTCCTGTTCGTGCCTCCCTCGCTGGACCGCCGGGCAGCTGAGCTGCGGCTGGCAGACAACTTCATCGCCTCTGTGCGCCGCCGCGACCTGGCCAACATGACGGGCCTGCTGCATCTGAGCCTGTCTCGGAATACCATCCGCCACGTGGCCGCTGGTGCCTTCGCCGACCTACGGGCCCTGCGTGCGCTGCACCTGGATGGCAACCGGCTGACCTCACTGGGCGAGGGCCAGCTGCGTGGCCTGGTCAACTTGCGCCACCTCATCCTTAGCAACAACCAACTGGCAGCGCTGGCGGCCGGCGCCCTGGATGACTGTGCCGAGACGCTGGAGGACCTCGATCTCTCCTACAACAACCTCGAACAGCTGCCCTGGGAGGCCCTGGGCCGCCTGGGCAATGTCAACACGTTGGGCCTTGACCACAACCTGCTGGCTTCCGTGCCCGCCGGCGCCTTTTCCCGCCTGCACAAGCTGGCCCGGCTGGACATGACCTCCAACCGCCTGACCACAATCCCACCCGACCCGCTCTTCTCCCGCCTGCCCCTGCTTGCCAGGCCCCGGGGCTCGCCCGCCTCTGCCCTGGTGCTGGCCTTTGGCGGGAACCCACTGCACTGCAACTGCGAGCTGGTGTGGCTGCGTCGCCTGGCACGGGAGGATGACCTCGAGGCCTGTGCGTCCCCACCTGCTCTGGGTGGCCGCTACTTCTGGGCGGTGGGCGAGGAGGAGTTTGTCTGCGAGCCACCCGTGGTGACTCACCGCTCACCACCCCTGGCAGTGCCCGCAGGTCGGCCAGCTGCCCTGCGCTGCCGGGCAGTGGGGGACCCAGAGCCCCGTGTGCGTTGGGTGTCACCCCAGGGCCGGCTGCTGGGCAACTCGAGCCGTGCCCGCGCCTTCCCCAATGGGACGCTGGAGCTGCTGGTCACCGAGCCGGGTGATGGTGGCATCTTCACTTGCATCGCGGCCAATGCAGCTGGTGAGGCCACAGCTGCCGTGGAGCTGACTGTGGGCCCCCCACCGCCTCCTCAGCTAGCCAACAGCACCAGCTGTGACCCCCCGCGGGACGGGGATCCTGATGCTCTCACCCCACCCTCAGCTGCCTCTGCCTCTGCCAAGGCAGTCGACACTGGGCCCCCTACCGACCGTGGCGTCCAGGTGACTGAGCACGGGGCCACAGCTGCTCTCGTCCAGTGGCCGGATCAGCAGCCTATCCCGGGCATCCGCATGTACCAGATCCAGTACAACAGCTCAGCTGATGACATCCTCGTTTACAGGTGCAGGGTCCAGGCACTGGGGTAGCTTGGATGGGGGAGTGAGGCAAGGGGAGGGTTGAGGGTACACCTACTAAAACCCTACACCGAAGCACAACTGATAAATGGTGCTGGAAGGTTCCAAAAGAAATCAGGCAGCAAAAGTAAAAGAAATCAGGCAGCAAAAATAAAAGAAATCAGGCAGCAAGGATAACAAGAATCTGGCAGAAAGAGTCAATGAAATCTGACAGCAGTGATAAAAAGAAGTCAGACAAGAAGGACGAAGCAAATGAGACAGCAAATGTTAAAATAAATCAGGCTACAGGGCTAAAAAAGATCAAGCAATAAGGATAAAAGAAATCAGGCTGCATGGGTAAAAAGAAATTAGGCAGCAAGAGTAAATAGTAGTAGCAAACATGAAAAGGAAACCAGGCAGCGGGAGGAGAAAGTAATCAGGGCAGAAGAATAAAATGTTAATGGGCAAGGGTGGGTGGGGGAGATAAGGGGATAAAAATAAATTTAAGTTGTAAAGATAAAGAGAGAAACACCAGGTTTTCCAGATGACAGGACTAGATACTAGCTGGGCAGCAGGAAGAAAAGGAGATCAAACAGGAAAGCACAGGGAGCCCAGAAAAAATGAAATAAGCAGCTCTGTTAGAAAAAGAAATCGGACCAGAGGTTAGAATGAAAATTGCAGGGAGGAGGTTCGATAGAGACTAGGCTTCGGGTGTGTGTGGTGTGATTCAAGTTCTAATATAAGTGACATCGCAGATTTTTTTTTTTTTTTTTTTTTTTTTGAGAGGATCTTGTTTGGTCGCCCCAGGCCTGGAGTGCAGTGGCGTGATCTCGGCTCACTGCAAGCTCCTGCCTCCTGGGTTCACGGCCATTCTCCTTCCTCCAAGCCTCCCCGAGTAGCTGGGACTACAGAATGCCCGCCACAATGCCCGGCCTAATTTTTTGTATTTTTAAGTAGAGAACGGGTTTCACCATGTTAGCCAGGATGGTTCGATCTCCCTGACCTTGTGATCCGCCCACCTCGGCCCTCCCAAAGTGCTGGGATTACAGGTGTGAGAGCCACCACGCCCGGCCCAGATTTTTTTTTTGAGACAGGGTCTCACTTTGTCACCCAGGCTGGAGTGCAGTGGTGCAATCTCTCACTACAACCTCCACTTCCCAGGTTCAAGCGATTCTCGTGCCTCAGCCTCCCGAGTAGCTGGGATTAGAGGCATGCACCACCACATCCAGCTAATATTTGCATTTTATTTTTAGTAGAGATGGGGTTTCACCATGTTGGCCAGGCTGGTCTCGAAGTCCTGACCTCAGGTGATCCACCTGCCTCAGCCTCCCAAAATGCTGGGATTACAGGCGTGAACCACCACACGCGGCATAGGTTTTTTATTTTCTAAATCAAATCAAACCTAGTTCAAGTTCCTTTTGCCAGGTAAACAGAAATACCCAATTTGCCACACTTGGGGGGGATTTTCTTCTCTCTTCTGTTGTTGCAAACACAGAACCTGGGGTTTACATACTCCAAGAGGTGGCTCAGTCCAGCTTGTCCCTCCAAGCTGGAGAGCACTCAGCACATCTGTGGTGACCACACGTGGTCAGCAGTGGTGGCTGTGGACCCAGGTGCCATTGACACCTCTTACCAAAGTTCAACCTTGCATGGATGGACTGCGGCTGTGGGTGAGTCCCTGTCCTCACGACCAGGCTGGGCCAAGGGTGCAGTCCCAAGGCCTGGCTGTAAAGACTGGACCTCCCCAGGGCTGAGGTCTGTGCCTTGGGGACCCAGTACCTGGATGTCCTTTCCCTCCCTTGGGGCCAACACCTCAAGAAAAGACCACATGATTTCCATTTCAGTTCTGGCAACCCACTGAGCTCATTCTACTCCGTTTCTCAGACATGACTCGGAAGATTCCACGAAAGCCCTGCCCCTGAAAATCACACAAGTCGGCCGGGCTTGGTGGCTCACGCCTGTAATCCCAGCACTTTGGGAGGCTGAGGCGGTGGATCACTGGGTCAGGAGTTTGAAACCATCTTGGCTAACACAGTGAAACCCCATCTCTACTAAATTAGCTGAGCGTGGTGGCATAAGCCTGTAGTCCCAGCTACTCAGGAGGCTGAGGCAGGAGAATCGCTTGAACCTGGGAGGCGGAGGTTGCAGTGAGCCAAGGCTGCGCCACTGCACTCCAGGCTGGGTGACAGAGTGAGACTCCATCTCAAAAAAAAAAAAGTCACACAAGTCCTGGCCATCTTGCCAGGTGGGGAATGGAATGAATGCTCTCCTAGACAGTCACCCTGCCCCAGGCAACCACGGAGTTCCCTGTACCTCTCTCATTAGAATAGCCTAGGAATAAAACAGGTGACAAGACAAGTCAACTCTCCAACAGGGTGCCCAGCTACAAAAGAAACTATAGTGAAATTGGGTGGTAAGGATTAAATGGAAACAAGAAAGAAAAAGATAAATAGAAACCTGCCAACAGAGATAAAAGAGAAGCAGGTGACAGAGCTGGGAGAAATAAGGCAACAGGGAGAAAAAGAAAGCAGCAGTGATTTAGGCACGTTAGTTTAATGAAAAGGGAATCAGACGACAGCACTCATTGGAAAACAGGCTATTGATACAGTCATAATCATAAGGCAATAGGGCTGGGGGACATTTATTGGCAGGTTACAAGGAAATCGGTCAGTAGCGGTACAGGGAGATCAGGTGGTTCGATTGGAGAGAATCCTAGCTGTGCACTAGAGGAAAATCAGGCAGCTGGAAAAGGGAAATTTGGCATAGGCTACAGGAAGTAAGGGAACCAGAGGGAAATTGGCAAGGGTCTGGAGGAGACTGGGAGGTACAATGTGAGGGAAATTGGATGGGGGGTGGCTAGAAGACAAAAGGATTAAATTAGAGGGAAATTGGACAGGGTTAAAGCAGAATTAGGTGGTGAACTGGAGAGATGACTGGCAGTGGGGCCAGAGTGAAATCAGGCAGAGGATTGGGGCAAAATTGGGCAGGGAGGCTAGAGCAGAGCTGGGCTGCAGACTGGAGGGAAATTGCATGGGCAGTGCAAAAAGAAAATTGGGCAGTTGGGTATAAAATGAAACTGGCAAGGTGTGGTGGCTCACGCCTGTAATCCCAATACTTAAGGAGGCCAAGGCAGGAGGCTGGACTGCCTTGAAGCCAGGAATTTGAGGCCAGGAGTTTGAGACCAGCCTGGGCAATATAGCAAGAGCCCATCTCTACAAAAAAAATTTTTTTAATTAGCTGGGCATGGTAGTGCATGCCTGTAGTTCCAGCTACTCAGGACGCTGAGGCAGGAGGATGACTTGAGTCCAGGAGTTAGAGGCTGCAGTGAGCCGTGATCATGCCACTGCACTCCAGCTTGGGCAACAGAGCAAGACCCTGTTTCTGAGAAAACAGAAAAAAAGAAAAGAAACAGGATGGATTGGAAGAACTCATGTGGTGAGCTGTTAAAGAAATCGGGTGGTGGGACTAGAGTGAAATTGGGCAGCAGGCTATGAGGATATGTGAGAGGATGGGCTAGAGTGAAATTGGCCAACACTGGAGGGATATCAGTCAGGTGGCTGAATGGGATGTCAGACCAAAGGGAATTGGGGTGGTGGTGAGAGGAAGCTCACTGGGTAAAATGAAATGAGGCAGTAGACTGGTGGGAAGCCTAGCCCCGCAGGGAGTTTGGTGGGGGAAGCACAGGATGGGGGCTGGGCAGCCTGAGACCTGACCCCAACTTGCCTGCCCTGCAGGATGATCCCGGCGGACAGCCGCTCGTTCCTGCTGACGGACCTGGCGTCGGGCCGGGCCTACGACCTGTGCGTGCTCGCCGTGTACGAGGACAGCGCCACGGGGCTCACAGCCACACGGCCTGTGGGCTGCGCCCACTTCTCCACCGAACCCGCCCTGCGGCCATGCGGGGCGCCGCACGCTCCCTTCCTGGGTGGCACGATGATCATCGCGCTGGGCGGCGTCATCGTGGCCTCGGTACTGGTCTTCATCTTCGTGCTGCTGATGCGCTACAAGGTGCACGGCGGCCAGCCCCCCGGCAAGGCCAAGACTCCTGCGCCTGTCAGCAGCGTTTGCTCCCAGACCAATGGCGCCCTGGGCCCCACGCCCACGCCCGCCCCGCCCGCCCCTGAGCCGGCGGCGCTCAGGGCCCACACCGTGGTCCAGCTGGACTGCGAGCCCTGGGGGCCCGGCCACGAACCTGTGGGACCCTAGCCAGGCGCCCCCCCCCCCAAGGCTTCTCTGGCCCCACGGACAGCAGGACCCGGACACCCTGTGGGACCTGGCCTCAGACTCACCAAATTGCTCATGGTTTTTAAAACTCTGATGGGGAGGGTGTCGGGGACACAGGGCACAACAAGAAAGTCCTATTTTTCTAAGCTTGGGCCTAGACCCTTGCCCTCGTCTCTGTCTATGGGGGTTGGGGGACGGAGCGGGGTCTGGAGCTGGGGAATGCCTCCTTTGGGGAGAGACATCCCCCACCCCACCCTGCCCAGTTCAGTCTGAGGACGCTGGAGGAGGCTGAGGATGGTGATCCATTCAGACAATAGATGTTCCCTGTGTGTTTGCTCTGGGCATGCCCTGGGTTGGGGGATGCTGTGGTGATCCAGAGAGCCCTGAGCCCTGCCCGCAGGGGCCTAAAGTCAAATGGGAGACAGACACATCACCAGACAGTGATAGCCCAGAGTGACCAGGGATGTGGGGATGAGGGAAGCCTGGGGGATTGTGACAGTCCAGAAGAGGTACCCTGCTCAGCCCCAGGTGTGGTCAGGGAGGGCTTCCTGGAGGAGGACACGTGATCTGAGAATGACATTTGAAAGAGATAACTGGGCAAAGAGCAGAAGGAAAGGTCTTTCAGGCAGAGGGCACAGCACAAGCAAGGTGGTGGTGTGCCCTGGGCACTGGGGGTGCTATGGTAGAGGTGAGGCAGGAGGGTTGAGCAGGGTCTAGGACCTCCAGGCTGAGGAGCTCAGACTGTGGCCTGATGGTACTGGGGAGCCATGGAGGGTTGTATGCAAGGGAGGGATGGGGTCAGATTGGGGCTTTAGGAAGATCCTTCTAGTGCTCTGAGGAGGGTGGACCCAAGGGGAAGACTGAAGCTGGGAGCTCCAGGGGAGGCTGGGGCAGGGACCTGGGTGCATGAGGACAACGTTGGATCAGCTGAGCTGGGGGACAAGAAAAGGGAGTGGGTTGATAGAGACACTCGGGAAGCTGTGGGAAGCTGAGGCAGTGGGTTATGGAGCTGCGGGGCCGTGGGGTGGGGCAGGGAGATGGTGGGGACTACCCTGATACAGGACCAGGGAGGAGGAGCAGGTTTGGGAAAGATGATATGCCCGGTGGGGAACTTGGTAGATGTAGGGGCCCTGAGGATGTCCAGGGTGTGGCATTCAGGAGGCTGCAGGAACCCTGGTCTGAGGCTGAAGCTGGGAACAGAAATGAGGGCTTTGTCAGCAGAGACGGGAACTGATGCTGCTAGGGTTAAGACGGCCTCTTGTGGGGGGTGGTTCCAAGTCCCCACTATGGGACTTTTTTTTTTTTTTAAAGAGATGGGGTCTCGCTATATTGCCCAGGCTGATCCCAAACTGGCCTCAAGTGATCCTCCCTCCTCAGCCTCCTGGATTGCTGGGATTACAGGTGTGAGCCACTGCCCCTGGCTAGGGACTTTCCATATTTAAGGGTGATGCAAAGAAAAACCTAACAAAGACTAAACAGGAACAGCAGGCAGAGGGGCAGGGGGAAGAAGACCAAGCAATTCAGACCCGAGAGACTCTTGTGTGCAATGATATAAATAAAGGCTGTGGTGACGCCCCGGAGAGCAGTGTTAGGGGGTCAGTTGGGGCAGATGGCAGATTCAGCTGATTTGAGAGGAGGGGGTAAGAAAGTGTAGCTAGAGGGTGCAACCCCTGTCAACCTGTGGGCCTGGAGTCTGGGTTGATCTGGACCTTTCAGCCCCATGTCTCTGCAGGGCAGGTCCTTCCTCTGTCTTGGGCTGCCCTAGGCCCCATGGCACAACAAGCCTGGAGATTTGTAGAACCAAACCCTGGCCTAGGAGATGTTGAGCCTCCTTGGAGATCCAGGAATGGGGTTGGCAGTAAGAGGAATAGCACCCCCTGAACTCAGGGCTTCACTAGTGATGTCCCCAGAGGCAGAAGTGTGGAAGGAACCTGGGGTCTGTTACCTGGAGGGACACTGGCGTGAGGGCATGGTAAAGAGAGCCCAAGTTGAACTGGCCCTACTCATGACCTGGGGCACATGACCGTGACCTCATGGGATCACACATCCTAGATTCTGCCACAGCTTTTCTGGGGGATCTAGGCCTTGAACATACTATGCCATGAGTCATGGGGCCAGCCTGAGTCCTGGGGTACCCGGTCTGACCACCCCTCACTCCCCAAGGCCCCAGCAGCATCATGAGGTCCTTCTTCTTGTTGGTTAGCCTTGGGCAGCTGAAGTCAGGTGAGGTCATCAAGAAGAGTGAGGGCATGAGTCTTGGGGAAAGGGGCCTAGGAGCGGGGAATGGTGGCTCGAACCTATGGTCCCAGCTACTCAGGAGGCTAAGGCGGGAGGATCACTTGAGCCCAGGAGTTCGAGGCTGCAGTGAGCTAGGATTGCGCCACTGCACTCTAGCCTGGGCCATAGAGCGACACCCTGTCTCCAAAAAAATAGAAAAGGAGGCTGGGCGCGGTGGCCCAAGCCTGTAATCCCAGCACTTTGGGAGGCCGAGACGGGCGGATCACGAGGTCAGGAGATCGAGACCCTCCTGACTAACACGGTGAAACCCCGTCTCTACTAAAAAATACAAAAAACTAGCCGGGCGAGGTGGCGGGCGCCTGTAGTCCCAGCTACTCGGGAGGCTGAGGCAGGAGAATGGCGTAAATCTGGGAGGTGAAGCTTGCAGTGAGCCGAGATCCGGCCACTGCACTCCAGCCTGGGCGACAGAGCGAGACTCCATCTCAAAATAAATAAATAAATAAATCAAATAAAATGAAAAGAAAGAAAGAAAAGGAGCCTAGGGAGGGAATAGTCGGTGTGGGCGGTAGGGGTGCCTAGGGGCTGCTACATTACCAGTTGCTCCCCTCAGGGGGAGCCAGAGGCGCACTGTTCCTAAATCCTCTTTTTTTTTTTGAGATGAAGGCTCGCTCTTGTCGCAGCCGCAGCCGGAGTGGAGTGCAATGGCACGATCTGGGCTCACTGCAACCCCCGTCTCCTGGGTTCAAGCGATTCTTCTGCCTCAGCCTCTCGAGTAGCTGGGATTACAGGCGCCTGTCACTATGCCCGACTAATTTCTTTATTTCTCCGTGTTGGCCAGGATGGTCTTGATCTCTTAACCTCGTGATCCACCCACCTCAGCCTCCCAAAGTGCTGGGATTACAGGTGTGAGCCACTGCGCCCGGCCCTAAACCCTCATTTTTAAATGTGAGCAATCCTTTCTGTGTGCAGTGTGCTGGGGATTCATTGCTGAACAAATACAGCACAGGTGCTGCCTTCGCAGGGCTCACCATTTGATGGTGACACAAATGGTTTCTGAGGTGTTTTTTTTGTTTGTTTGTTTTTTTAAGACAGAGTCTCGATGTCGCCCAGGCTGTAGTGCAGTGGCACGATCATGGCTCACTGCAGCCTCCACCTCCCAGGCTCAAGTGATCCTCCTACCTCAGCCTCCCCAGTAGCTGGGATTATAGGCATGTGCCACCACACCCAGCTAATTTTTGTATTTTTGTAGAGATGGGGGTCTCACTATGTTTGCAGACTGGTCTTGAACTCCTGACCTCAAGTGGTTCTCCTGCCTTGGCCTCCCACAGTGCTGGGATTACAGATCTGATCATAGATGTTAAATAATCACACCAGCAAGTGTAAGCATCTGCGGTGACCAAGGGGTGCCATGCAGGAGACACATACAGAAGTGCACGACCCTGTAACCAGGGGCCCTGACCCAGCAAGAGAGATTGAGGAGGCTTCCTGGAGGAGGGGAGGCCTGGCTGAGACCTGAAGGATGTGCAGGTTGGAGTTAACCACGAAAGGGGTGGGAAGGGTATTCCATGCAAATGGAACAGCCTGTGCTGAGGGAAGTAGAGGAGGGAAGGGAAGAGAGTGACCTTGGGTTGAGGCTGGAGAGCAGGAAGGGAGCTGATGACGCAGGACCCCACAGGCTGCTGGGAGGAGTCTGGATTGTCCTCTTAAGTGGTATGAGAAGCTGTTGAAGGGTTTTTTGGGGTTTGTTGTTTTTTTACACAGAGTCTCATTGTCGTCTAGGCTGGAGTGCAGTGGCACAATCTTGGCTCACTGCAACCTCCGCTACCTGGGTTCAAGTGATTCTGCCTCAGCCTCCTGAGTAGCGGGGATTACATGTGCGCGCCACCACACCCAGCTAATTTTTGTATTTTTAGTAGAGACTGCTTCACCATGTTGGCCAGGCTGGTCTCGAACTCCTGACCTCGTGATCTACCTGCCTTGCCCTCTCAAAGTGTTGGGATTACAGGTGGCATGAGCCACCCCGCCTGGCCCATTGAAGGGTTTTGAGGTCTAATGAGAGTAGCAGTCTCTGATCTCAAGGAAGCTCTGGGGGTAGGAGGATACTGCAATAGTCCAAGCAGAAGGGTGATCGGGACCAAGTTGGCACCTGAAGTGGTTGAAGAGAGATTTGAGACGACCTTACCAGAGGCCCCCGCCCCCCACGCAGCAGAAAGTGTGCCCTACTGTACGCTACCCAGTTCTCCAGAAAGATTGCAGAGAGACAAGAAGAGTTGTGAGACACTGGGCTCTGATATCCACGGCCCCACCCCTTAGATGGGGGAGCTGACTTCTGTGTAGCATGGGAATGACGGACCTTTTCCAGGCTCAAGTAGCAGGCAGACAGTGGATGGAGGCTGAGAGGCAGTGGCCGTGGGTGGTCAGGGGGAATGTGGACACAGGAAATGCAGGGCTGGAAGGGGGACACACACTTGGTAGTAGCTGATTACAAATTTGGAAGCAGGAAGGATGGGAGGAGGGCAGGCTGGTCCCTCTAGCATGGGTCCCCCATGTTCCCCCACAGCATGCCTGGACCACCCCCACCCCCCTGCAGAAACACACACACACAATCACGTGTATCTAGGATTTAAAGTTAAAATGTTGCTTGTCACCGGGCCTGGTGGCTCACGCCTGTAATCCCAGCACTTAGGGAGGCCGAGGTGGGCGGATCACAAGGTCAGGAGATTGAGACCATCCTGGTTAACATGGTGAAACCTCGTCTCTACTAAAAATACAAAAAAAATTAGCCGGGCGTTGTGGCAGGCGCCTGTAGTCCCAGCTACTGGGGAGGCTGAGGCAGGAGAATGGCGTGAACCCGGGAGGCAGAGTTTGCAGTAAGCCGAGATCACGCCACTGCACTCCAGCCTGGGCGACAGAGCGAGACTCCTGTCTCAAAAAAAAAAAAAAAAAGTTACCTGTCAGCCAGGCACAGTGGCTCATGACTGTAATCCCAGTGCTTTGAGAGGCCACCCTCAGGGAAGATTGCTTGAGCCCAGGAGTTCAAGACCAGCCTCTCAATTCTGTGGACCCCCTGAGGCGCACTTCACTCTCCCCAGCCCTGTGGATAAAACAGCAATTCCTTAGGGACTTTAACTTCCCCCAAAATGCTGTGGTCTCCCAGGCAACATAGCCATACCCCATCTCTACAAATAATAATAATTAGCTTGTCCAACTGCCCAGCTAAGTCCATCAATTTCCTGAGCTCAGGGAGTACGACTACTTCTACTGTCAATTCCTCATCTGCCTTTGACCCTGCAGTTTTTAGACCAAAGCTCCGGCTGCTGGAGCATTTTCTTGAAGTGACTGTAGTCCCAATACCAGGGTTCTCCCCTGTCTGTGTACTGCCAGATCCAACCCGTGTGTCTTGGGGTGGCTAAATCTGACAAAGGCCCTGAGTATCTGGGGACACCTGTGATCTCCTGCAAGGCTGAGGCTAATGCCACGCTTTTGCAGCTCTTTGCATGGGCACATATGTGAGAGAATCAGATAAAAGGTGCTCCCAAAAAGCATGTTTCTGTTCAGGGTGGAACCTGGGCCTGCCTCCTGCCTTTGGGTCCTCCCTGATGGTTGTGCCCTCTCATACCTCGCAAAAGCAAGGAGAGGTATCAGTGCTTCCTGTTGTCCTCACCTGTGCGGAGTGACACTGGGAACATTGTGGTGACCAACACAGCCCTAGCCCTTGCCCTCAGAGTTCTAGTTCAAGGCTGGGAGCAGTGGCTCATGCCTGTAATCCCAACACTTTGGGAAGCTGAGGCAGGTGGGTCACTTGAGGTCAGGAGTTCGCGACCAGTCTGGCCAACATGGTGAAACCCCATCTCTACTAAAAATACAAAAATTAGCCGGGTGTGATGGCGGGCACCTATAATCCCAGCTACCTGGGAGGCTTGATCTTAGCCAAAAGGCCAAGAAGCCTTCTGAGGTTTCTGACTGGGCCTGGGATGGGAGGTGGGGAGACAGTCCAAGATTTCCTGAGGCAGGGCTAACTTTACGGCAGTGTGACTGTGGGGTTGCACCGTGCCCCAAACTTAGAAGGACCCTATGCTTGTTTTAATGCCCTGCTGTCACTATCTTGAAATTATTACAAAAGCTAAGAGAGGGCCAGGTGCAGTGGCTCACGCCTGTAATCCCAACACTTTGGGAGGATGAAGCGGGCGAATCATCTGAGGTCAAGAGTTCAAAACCAGCCTGGCAAACATGGCGAAAACCCGTCTCTACTAAAACTACAAAAAATTACCCAGACGTGGTGGCAGTAATCCCAGCTACTTGGGAGGCTGAGGCAGGAGAATCGCTTGAACCCGGAAGGCGGAGGTTGCAGTGAGCCCAGATCCCGCCACCACACTCTCGCCTAGGTGACAGAGCAAGATTCCGTCTTAAAAAAAAAAAAAAAAAAAGCCAACAGAGAAAGAGGAAGGGAAAGGACTGCAAGCTCGAAGAATGAGCCAGAATTTAGTGTGGCTGCAGCACCATGGGAGAAGGGCACTGTGGGGCCATGGAGGGTGGAGGGTGATAAGGTGGAGGGACAGGGTCAGGCTTGCACTTTAGAAAAATCCATCTGGCAACCGGGTGCAGTGGCTCACACCTGTAATCCCAGCACTTTGGGAGGCCAAGATGGGCGGACCACCTGAGGTCTGGAGTTGGAGACCAGCCTGACCAACGTGGAGAAACCCTGTCTGTACTAAAAATACAAAATTAGCTGGGCATGGTGGCACATACACGTAATCCCAGCTACTTGGGAGGCTGAGGCAGGAGAATCGCTTCCGGGAGGCGGAGGTTGCAGTGAGCCGAGATTGCACCATTGCACTCCAGCTTAGGCAACAAGAGCGAAACTCCGTCTCAGAAAAAAAAAAAGAAAGAAAGATCCGTCTAGCTGCCATGGAGAGGATGGATGGGGGCACGTGGCCAGGGAGAAGATGGGGGACTCGGCTTCCTGTGGAAGGGGCTAGGAGTGTCGGTGATACTGAGGAGGAGAGGCCAGCGTGGCCAGGGTTATCAGAACCTTAAATGCTTGGGTAACAGACATCTCAATGCAGGAGATGGGCTGGGAGACCCCAAAACCACAGAATGAACCCAGAGCCTCATTTTCACTTGCAAGTTTGTACCATGGGTGGCGGGGGATGCAGAAGGGTAGGTTACAGAATGTCACTCACTGGTAAGTACTTGAAAATCTTTTTATATGAAAACTCGCATGGATAGACTGATGGAGGTGAATACAAAATTGGCAAGAATTTTGAGTATAAAATGTGAGATTTCAAAGGACTTTCTTCTGGGTATGTTCTGGCTTCAACTCCGTGGACTCCGTGGACCCCCTGAGGCTCACTTCACTCTCCCCAGCCCTCTGGGTAAAACAGCAGTTCCTTGGGAACTTCCTCTTCAGCTTCCCCCTAAATGCTTTGGCCCCAGGGAGCTGGGAACGAGCCCCTTCCTGCTTCTCTACTCACATTAGGGGACATCGACCCCTAATACCTGTTTTTCTTCTCTGTTGACAACCTTCATATTTCTTTTCCTTTTTTTATTTTTTGAGACGGAGTCTCGCTCTGTTATCCAGGCTGGATTGCAATGGTGAGATCTCTGCTCACCACAACCTCCACCTCCCTGGTTCAAGCGATTCTCCTGCCTCGGCATCCCGAGTAGGTGCGACTACAGATGTGTGCCATCATGCCTGGCTAATTTTTGTATTTTTAGTAGCGACAGAGTTTCACCATGTTGGCCAAGCTGATCTCAAACTCCTGACCTCGTGATCCACCTGCCTCAGCCTCCCAAAGTGTTGAGTTTATAGGCCTGAGTCAACTCACCATGTTACAACCTCCATATTTCCATCCTCAACCCCAGTATCTCTCCTAAGCCCAGACCTGGCTTACCTCAGCTTCCCAGATCCCTCTTCTTGGACATCCCCTGGGGCCCCACACACCCACTGGATCCCACACCTACCTCAGCTTCTTCCCGGACCCATGCCTCCTCCTAGGTCCTGTCTGGGAGAGCAACCCCCATTCAGCCTCCTGAATGTCCCCCACCTCCCCTTACTCCCTGCCCTGGCCCCATCCTGGGCTAGCCCCATCTGGATCCTTGCACTGGGCTCCTGGCCTCAGTCTCTTCTCTGGTCCAGGATCTTCCTAAAGCCAAACCCTCCTCTGCATAGACACCCCCATGGCTCCCCAGGGTTCCTGGGACAGTCTGAGCTCCTCAGCCTCTAGCATCCCAGCCCTTCCCACGCCATCCCTCTTCCCCAGTTCTGTTTCTAGCACATATGTTTGTTCCCCACCTCAGACTGGAAGGAAACACTAA
Source organism: Rhinopithecus bieti (assembly GCF_001698545.2). Lineage (NCBI taxonomy): Eukaryota > Metazoa > Chordata > Mammalia > Primates > Cercopithecidae > Rhinopithecus > Rhinopithecus bieti. Next base: position 479,050 of record NW_016813587.1, on the reverse strand, counting down.
CCACATCCTCTGCTTATGATGAAGGAGGATCTTAAGCAAGTGACATATGAAGCTATTGAAGGAAAGCGGGTTCCGGCTGGGCATGATGGCTCACGCCTGTAATCCCTGCACTTTGGGAGGCCATGCTGGAGAGATCACTTGAGACCAGGAGTTCGAGACCAGACTGGCCAACATGGCGAAACCCCGTCTCTACTAAAAATACAAAAATTAGCTGGGCGTGGTGGCAGGTGCCTATAATCCCAGATACTCAGGAGGCTGAGGCAGGAGCATCGCTTGAATCCAGGAGGCGGAGGTTGTAGTGAGCTGAGATCACCCCATTGCACTCCAGCCTGGGTGACAGAGTGAGACTCTGTCTCAAGAGAAAAAAAAAGAAAGAACATGGGTTCCTTCTTGAATGCTCCCCTTATTCCCCCCACCAAAGGTAATGTTCTGGGGGAGAAGGAAGCCTGAGTGCACCTCCTAGCATCTGGGGGAGAGGCAGTTGGAAACTGTACCCAGGGTCCCTTGCTTCTCAATTTCTAGAGATCCAGCCTTGCCCTCCTCTCTGAGATCCTCCCTGAAGGCTGTAGCTCCATTGTTCTCAGCTTCTGGGAAGCTAAAAGGAGGTTCTGGGAAGAAGAAAGTGATGTATACAGCCCGTTGTTTTCCGACGGGAACCTCTGTCCTCAAATCCTCTAGACTTCCACATCCAGGCATCTGGTGCCATCTCCTGCCTCTGCCTCTGGTTGCTTCCACAATCCAGGAGCCCAGGCCTCTAGCTTCCTCCTTCCCCAAACTCAGGAGTTCAGGTCTGCAGTCCCCCCTTCCTCAGGCACAGAAGCCCCATCTCCACTCCCCTCCATCCTCAGAACACAGGTTCCCAGCCCCCTTCCTAGGATCCTCAAGTTCAAAAGAGGCTGAAAACTTCTCTCTCAGCAGGCTCAGGAGTCCTGCCCCTCACCCCACCGGGCCCGCCGCCTCTTTTCTAATTTTAAATTTATTTTATTTTATTTTTTGAGACAGAGTCTCGCTCTGTCACCCAGGCTGGAGTGCAGTGGCACAATCTCAGCTCACTGCAACCTCTGCCAGGTTCAAGCAATTGTCCTGCCTCATCCTCCCAAGTAGCTGGGACTACAGGCAGCCGCTGCCAAGCCCAGCTAATTTTTTTGTATTTTAGTAGAGATGGCGTTTCACTGTCTTAGCCAGGATGGTTTCGATCTCCTGACCTCATGATCCACCCCCCTTGGCCTCCCAAAGTGCTAGGATTACAGGCATGAACCACCGTACCTGACCTTTTTTATTTTTGGAGACTGAGCTTCACTCTGTGACCCAGGCCAGAGTCCAGTGGCACTATCTCAGCTCACTGCAGCCTTGATCTCCCTGGGTCAAGCAATCCTTCCACCTCAGCCTCCCGAGTAGCTGGGACCACAGGTGTGTGCCACCACACCCAGCTGTGCCCCTCTTGTCTTAAGATGGTCTTCAGGTCTCAGCTTCTTCAGCTTGTGCCTTCAGTCCCTTATTCTGTCTGAGAAACTTAAATCCCTCACTCTCTCCAAATACAACCACTTCCTCAATACTCAAAGGGCTTCCTCCGATGCTGGGTGCACTGGCTCACACCTGTAATCGCAGCACTTTGGGAGACTGAGGAGGAGGGTGGATCACCTGAAGTCAGGAGTTCGAGACCAGCCTGGCCAACATGTGAAACCCTGTCTCTACTCAAAATACAAAAATTAGATGGGCATAGTGGCACCCACCTGTAGTCTCAGCTACTCGGAAAACCGAGGCAGGAGAATTGCTTGAACCCGGGAGGCAGAGGTTGCAGTGAGCCAAGATCACGCCACTGCATTCCAACCTGGGCAACAGAGCAAGATTCTATTAAAAAAAAAAAAAAAAAAAAAGGGCCAGGCGCGGTGGCTCACACCCATAATCCCAGAACTTTGGGAGGCCGAGGTGGGCGGATCACCTGAGGTCAGGAGTTCGAGACCAGCCTGACCAACATGGAGAAACCCAATCTCTACTAAAACTGCAAAATTAGCGAGGCATGGTGGTGCATGCTTGTAATTCCAGCTACTCAAGAGGCTGAGGCAGGAGAATCGTCGAATCGTCTGAATCCGGGAGGCAGAGGTTGGGGTGAGCTGAGATTTCACCATTGCATTCCAGCCTGGTCAACAAGAGCGAAACTCCGTCTTAAAAAAAAAAAAAGGCCGGGCGCGGTGGCTCAAGCCTGTAATCCCAGCACTTTGGGAGGCCGAGACGGGCGGATCACGAGGTCAGGAGATCGAGACCATCCTGGCTAACCCGGTGAAACCCTGTCTCTACTAAAAAATACAAAAAACTAGCTGGGCGAGGTGGTGGGCGCCTGTAGTCCCAGCTACTCGGGAGGCTGAGGCAGGAGAATGGCATGAACCCGGGAGGCGGACCTTGCAGTGAGCTGAGATCCGGCCACTGCACTCCAGCCTGGGGGACAGAGCAAGACTCAGTCTCAAAAAAAAAAAAAAAAAAAAAAAAGGCTTTCCCGGAAAAAATTTCTTTCTTGTCCCTCTTTTTTGTTTTTTTTTTTTTTTTTTTCAGCTTTATTGAGATACAATTCAATGGATTTGGGTATATTCAGAGTTGTGCAACCTAACACCACAGGCTAACTGTAGGATATTTTCATTACCCTGAAAAGAAACCCTACACCCCGCCGGGCACGATCGTTCATGCCTGTAATCCCAGCACTTTGGGAGGCCGAGGCGGGTGGATCACAAGGTCAGGAGATCGAGACCATCCTGGCTAACATGGTGAAACCCCACCTCTACTAAAAATACAAAAAATTAGCCCGGCATGGTGGCGGGCATCTGTCGTCCCAGCTACTCGGGAGGCTGAGGCAGGAGAATGGCGTGAACCCAGGAGGAGGAGCTTGCAGTGAACCTAGACTGTGCCACTGCACTCCAGCCTGGGCGACAGAGTGAGACTCCATCTCAAAAAAAAAAAAAAAAAGAAACCCTGCACTCATTAACAGTTAATCCATTCCACCTACAGCCAGCCTAGGCAACCACTAATCTTTCTGCCTATTCTGGACACTTAATATGAATGGAATCATCATGTGTTCTTTTGTGACTGGCTTCTTTCACTTAACGTTTTCAAGGTTTATCCATGTTTAGCATATATCAGTATATCAGTCCTTCGTTTCTTTTTAGTGCCAAATAATGGTTATGGGCCTGGGGTAGAATTGCTAAATCATGCAGCAGCTGTGTTTCATCTTTTGAGGAACTGACAGTCTGTTTCCTGAAGTGGCTGCACCATTTTACATTCCCACCAACAATGTATGAGGGTTCCAATTTCTGCACATCTTCACCAACACTTTTTATTATTTCTCTTTTTAATTACAGCCATTCTAGTGAATGTGAAGTGATAGCTCATAGTTTTTTGTTTGTTTGTTTGTTTGTTTGAGACAGAGTCTCACTCTGTCATCCAGGCTAGAGTGCAGTAGGCACAATCACAGCTCACTGCAACCTCCACTTCCTGGGTTCAAGTGATTCTCCTGCCTCAGCCTCCCGAGTAGCTGGGACTACAGGCATGCACCACCACACCCGGTTAATTTTTGCATTTTTAGGAGAGATGAGATTTCACCATGTTGGCCAGGCTGGTCTCTAACTCCTGACCTCAAGTGATCCACCTACCTTGGCCTCTTAAAGTATTGGGATTACAAGCATGAGCCATTGCACCTGGCCTCATGGTAGTTTAGATTTACACCTCCCGGCCGGACGCGGTGGCTCACCCCTGTAATCCCAGCACTCTGGGAGGCCAAGGCAGGTGGATCACGAGGTCTGGAGATCGAGACCATCCTGGCTAACACAGTGAAACCCCATCTCTACTAAAAATACAAAAAATTAACCGGGCATGGTGGCGGGCACCTGTAGCCCCAGCTACTTGGGGGGCTGAGGCAGGAGAATGGGTGGACCCGGGAGGCGGAGCTTGCAGTAAGCCGCGATTGAGCCACTGCACATCAGCCTGGGTGAAAGAGGGAGACTCCATTTCAAAAAAAGAAAAAGATTTACACTTCCCTAATGATTGTGTCCGGCATCTTTCATGTGCAAACTGACCATTTGTTAGTGGTTTTTGCTTCTTTTAAAACTGCTGAGCCATCCATAAACATTTTCAAAATGCAGGGTATGTTTTTCAGTGTTAAGGCAACTGTTTTGATGTGTTTTCCTTTACTCTCTATCACCAAATATTGTACATACAAATAGTAAGACTGGGCTTTGTGTTGTCCATTGTTAATCCTAAATGCAACAAACCACATGGAGACTTTGAAAATCCTTCAGAATAATGCTATACTTAAGATTTTGCTAAAGCAAGTGTTTTTTCTAACTCCTTGAGCTGCATATTGCCTTGAGTAATCATCATCCGAATTGTATCCTCTTGAATTCTTTTGAATTCTTCCCTTGCCCAATCCTTCAGGTATTTGCGATCAGAATCATTTGGAACTTACTGAATTGTTTGGAAAATCCTTCTGTAAAGGAGAACTTGCTGCCTTCTGATGAACTGCTTTAACGTTAGTGTTGCTGGGGGTAAGTGGGAAGTGGCCATGTCTACCAGCGGTCCGCTGGAGCCTTAGCTGGTCTTTTTCCTTCTCTTTTTCCTTCTCTCCCTCTCCATTCCTTACACTATCTCCCTCTCCCCTCGTCCATCTCTTCATCTCACCATAACCTTTTTTTCTAAATTTTAAAAATTTTTTTTAAACGGAGTTTCGTTCAGGCTGGAGTGCAATGGCGTGATCTCAGCTCACTGAAACCTCTACCTCCCCAGTTCAAGCAATTCTTCTGCCTCACCCTCCAGAGTAGTTGGAGTAACTGGGATTACAGGCACATGCCACTACGCCCGGCTAATTTTTGGGTCCTTAGTAGAGACGGGGCTTTACCATGTTGGCCAGGCTGGTCTCAAACTTCTGACCTCAGATGATCCACTTACCTCTGCCTTCCTAAGTGCTGGGATTACAGGCGTGAGCCACTGTGCCTGGCCTTCACTGTAACTTTTGTGTATCTTTCCCTCTCCCACTTTTACTCTCTATGCCAATCTCCGTCCCCACCTCCCCATATCTGTCTTTCCTTTCTCTGTCCCTCCATCTGCCCTCTTTTCCCCACCCAGCACCCTCATACTTAGGCCTCTGTATGTATCAGTGGCTATCTCTAGTCTCTAGGCTGGAGCCAGTATAATGGCAACATCTGTGGTGCAGACCCAGGGTGGGGGGTGCTGAGGGCCAGGGCCAGGCACCTAGGACTATAAATGCCCCTGCAATGTGGCTGGCCTCAGCCCTGCTCTGGCAGGTGACCCCCATGCCCCGGGCTCTGAGGCCGAGCCCTTCTCTGAGGTCTCCCTTGTGCCCGCTACTGCCACTGCAGTGGGAGGCCTGGAGGGAAGGCTGGCAGGAGGAACCACACTAACCAGTCTATCTCCCTCTACCCCCAGCTGTGCCTCGGTGTCCTGGGTTTCCTACAGGGTGAGTGCCCCAGAGGGAATGCAGAAAGCTGGTGAGTTGGTCTGGATTTGCAGCAGAGTGTGGGGTGGGGAGCGGCTGGTTGTGCTGGCTCAGGTTGGGAGGCTGTTTGGCTTGGCTCTGTGACAGGGGATTGGCCACAGTGGAACTTCTTGGGACAGGGCCCTGGCCAGCTGGGACAAGGGGCTATTTGAGCAGACTGTGTGTCAGGGGATTGGCAAAACTGGTTCTGAGGAGGCTGCGCAGGGCTTTGGGGACAGATGGTGCAAAAGTATTCAAGCTAATACTGATATAGATGACTTCATGCCATGGCCTTGACATCAAGCTCCCCATTGTTCTGTGAAGTATGCACCAATACCCCCTTTACAGATGTAGCAGCTGAGGCCCCAAGAAATGAGGTGACTTGCCCAAATTCACTTGGCTAGAAAGCGGCAGAGTCGGCTGGGCAAGGTGGCTCACGACTGTAAGTAATCCCAGCACTTTGGGAGGCCAAGGTGGGAGGATCGCATGAGCCTGGGAGACCAGCTTGGGCAACAGAGTGAGTCTCCTCTCTAAAATAGAAAAAGAAAAGGAAGGAAGGGAGGGAGAGAGGGAGGGAGAGAAGGAGGGAGGGAGAGAGGGAGAGAAAGTGGCAGAGTCAGAATTAGAATCTGACGCATTTAGCTTCCGAATCCACCGGATTATTCTTGACTGCCTCCTCTGGGCTCCTGGTTCCTTCAAGCCCGACGGACGTCTGCGTTTTATGTTTCCAGGGCTGCCGCTTCATCACGGCTTTCTTGGAAAACGGGGGCGCTGAGAAGCCCGACTTCCAGCTATATATGTCGCCACCGCCCACGGGGCCCCCGACGGCGGTGCTGGTGACAGCTCTCCCTGCGTGGGCGCCATTCTCCCAGAGCGCCCCGCGCCTGCAGCCAGGCACGACGGTGTGGGTGCGCCCGCCCGGCGCAGAGGAGCTGCGGGGCTCGCAGCAGGCGGCGCTGTGCAAGCAGCGACGTTGCGGCCCGAGGGAGTGGAGGCGGTGAACGCGCGTGGGCGCGCCTCCCTGGACACAGCGCTGGCTCTGCGGCGCCACCTGCTGGACACTCCCTACTCGATGGTGGCTCCGTCGCTGCCGCCCGGCGACCTGCACAAGGAGTTTGCGGTGGTGGCGGGCGCTGGGTCCACGCTCTTGAGGCGCCTCACGCCCCCTGTGCCTGTTCTGCTGGACCGCGTAGACCACCCTGCCCACTGGCCCCATCTCTTGAGCCTTGAAGGCTTCCAGACACGCTGCAGTTGCAGAGAGCAGGAGACCTATCCAGCACCCGTGTCGTGGCTGCCCATCCCGTCGCGCTGCTGGCTGGCCTCAGTTGTCTGCAAGCGAAAAGCAAGGCCTGTGGCCAGGCGTTCGGAAAACCGCAGCCCCATGATCCCTGGAGTGGTCTCCACACGGTGCCCCACTTAGCACCTGCGCGTCCCGGGCGCCGAGACCGCGTGTTCCCGGAGGGTAGTGGTCCGAGTAGCTCGAGCTTCTCTGGTGCTGCGACGCCAACGGGGCGTGGGCTCTGCGCCCTGGCACGATGCTGCGCTCGGCGGTGGACCAGTGCACCCTCTGGTGTTGCGTTCTTCAGCCGACATGCAGGTGTTTTTCCTGGAGGCCGCCGTGGCCCGCGGGAGTTGACACCTACAGTCCCTCCTTCGGGTTTATGCCCTGGTGGGCGCGTTCAGCCGCAGCCTCGCAAGTATGGCGCAGCCAAACTTCTCCAACGTGGAATTTGCACCTGCCCTGGTGCTCCTGGACTGCCGGCCACTACCCGGCCTGCACTGGCGCCCAGTCCCTGCTGGCCCCGAACCGCATCATGAGCAGCATTCTGACTAAAGGCTGGTCCCGGCTCAGGGCTTCGCCTGGACTGAGGTGGCTTAGGGGCGTAGGAGCAGCGCAGTGTACCACCTGGAGAGGAGCGGGGCGCCCATGGGCATGTTTAGCTTCAGCATCGCCCAAGAAGCAAGCTTCGGGAACCCAGGCCGTGGGGCAGCCGGCTGCAGATGAGCAGCCCTGGGGGCCCAAGGGTTTCGGGAGGTGAACCAGCAATGGGATTCGTGGATATTAGGGTGGGAGCAAATCATAACACTACATTCCATTGCTTACATAACAACCAGAGAGGTAGTTTTTTGTTTTGTTTTGTTGTTGTTGTTATTGTTTGGTGGTTTTTGTTGTTGTTGTTGTTTTGTTTTGCTTTGCACCCCACCCAACCCCCAATTTTTGTATTTTTACTAGAGACAGGGTATCACCATGTTGGCCAGGCTGGTCTTGAGCTCCTGACCTTAGGTGATCCACCTGCCACAGCTTCCCAAAGTGCTGGGATTACAGGTGTTAGCCACTGCGCCCAGACCAGAGAGGTAGTTTTAAAATGTAAGTCTGTCCCTCCTCCACTCAAAATCTCCTAGGCAATTATCCCATCTCCCAGGAAAAGTAGTCCTTACAGTGGTTTAAGAGTTCCTACATGATGTGTTCCCAGCACCCTGCTCATCTCATTTCTCTCCCCTGCCTCACTGTCTGTACGCCAGCCACACTGGCGGCCTTACTTTCTTCTTCCTACCCCAGGCCCTTTGCACTGGCTGTCCCCATGACATCCTGGGGGATCACTCTCTCCCCTCCTTCAAGCCTTTGCTCAAATGTCACCTCCTCAATGAGGCCAACCTGACTGCACAATTTAAAATTGCAATCCCCAGGCCAGACATGGTGATTCACGCCTGTAATCCCACCACTTTGGGATGACGAGGTGGGTGAATCACTTGACAAGGTCAGGAGTTCAAGACCAGCCTGGTCAACATGGAGAAATCTCATCTCTACCAAAAAATATAAAAATTAGCTGGCCAGGTGCTGTGGCTCACGCCTGTAATCCCAGCACTTTGGGAGGCCGAGGCAGGCAGATCATGAGGTCAGGAGATTGAGACCATCCTGGCTAACATGGTGAAACCCCATCTCTACTAAAAATACAAAAAATTAGCCGGGCGTGGTGGCGGGCACCTGTAGTCCCAGCTACTTGGGAGGCTGAAGCAGAAGAATGGTGTGAACCCGGGCGGCAGAGCTTGCAGTGAGCCGAGATTGTGCCACTGCACTCCAGCCTGGGTAACAGAGCAAGACTCTATCTCAACAACAACAAAAAATTAACCAGGCATGGTGGTGCATGCCTGTAATCCCAGCTACTTGGGAGGCGGAGGCAGGAGAATCACCTGAACCTGGGAGGTGGAGGCTGCAGTGAGCAGAGATGTTGCTACTGCATTTGAGCCTAGGCGACAGAGTGACTCCATCTCAAAAATAAAATAAAATTGTAATCCCCTACTCCCAATATTACCTAGCCCTTTCCCAGAATTTTTTTTTTTTTTTTTTTTTTTTTTTTTTTTTTTTTTTTTTTTTTTTTTTTTT
>NW_016813587.1:463416-466443 GCF_001698545.2 Rhinopithecus bieti | reverse complement strand
AGGATGGTCTCGATCTCCTGACCTCGTGATCCGCCCGTCTCGGCCTCCCAAAGTGCTGGGATTACAGGCTTGAGCCACCGCGCCCGGCCAACACATACATTCCTTAAGGGCAATGATTTTTTTTAACTGTGTAACAACCTCAAAAAAACAAAACAAAACAAAACAAAACAAAAACTGAGGCAGTCTCCCTATGTTGCCCAGGCTGATTTTGAACTCCTGGGCTCAAGGGATCCTCCCACCTCAGCCTCCCAAAGTGCTGGAATTTCAGGTGTGAGCCTGTTGTCAAGTTTTTGTTTGTCTGTTGTTTTGTGATGGAGTTTCGCTCTTGTTGCCCAGGCTGGAGTGCAATGGCATAATCTTGGCTCACTGCAACCTCCGCCTCCTGGGTTCAAGCGATTCTTCTGCCTCAGCCTCCCAAGTAGCTGGGGTTACAGGCATGTGTCACCATGCCCAGCTAATTTTTTGTATTTAGTAGAGATGGGGCTTCACCATGTTAGTCAGGCTAGTCTCGAACTCCTGACCTCACGTGATTCACCTGCCTCGGCCTCACAAAGTGCTGGGATATACAGGGTGAGCCACTGTGCCTGGCCTGGCCTGTTGTAAGTTTTAAGATACACAATTAACTGCACAATTTAAAGTTTCCAACCTGAATGAATTTTCACATATGTTCACCTGTGTAACCCTCACTTAAATGAAGCTATTAGAACACTTCTATCACCCCACATAGCTTCACGAAGTCAGATTCTTTTTTTTTTGGAGACAGAATCTCGCTCTGTCACCCAGGCTGGAGTGCAGTGGCACGATCTCGGCCCACTGCAAGCTCTGCCTCCCGGGTTCACGCCGTTCTCCTGCCTCAGCCTCCCAAGTAGCTGGGATTACAAGCACCCGCCACCATGCCTGGCTAATTTTTTGTATTTTTAGTAAAGACGGGGTTTCACTGCGTTAGCCAGGATGGTCTCGATCTCCTGACCTCGTGATCCGTCCACCTCAGCCTTCCAAAATGCTGGGATTACAGGCATGAGCCACTGCGCCCACCCAAGGTCAGATTATTATAAAAAAGGTTTTGTGCACTATTGAATCTCCAGCACCTGTGACAGTGCCCAGCCCTTAGCAAACATTTGTGGAAGGAATAATAATGGTTGTAATTTGTTAAATGTGCACCACATCATATGCCAGGCACTGGGCTCAGAGAGGAAATTATTGCCCAAGGTCACACCTTTTTATTACAGTGTAAAATGTGAACAGTGGGGTGGGAGAAGGGATAAAATAATAATAGCTAATACTGAGTGCGTAACTCTGTGCATTTTTTTTTCTTCCCGCTTGTCTTTGAGGCTGACTGTCTAATAATATTGTGGGGTTTTTTTGTTTTGTTTTGTTTTGTTTTTTCTGAGAAGGAGTCTCCCTCTGTCACCCAGGCTAGAGTGCAGTGGCGCTATCTCAGCTCACTGCAATCTCCGCCTCCCAAGTTCAAGCAATTCTCCCACTTCAGTCTCCTCAGTAGCTTGGATTACGGGCGCCTACCACCACGCCAGGTTAATTTTTGTATTTTTAGTAGGGATGGGGTTTCACTATGTTGTCCAGGCTGATCTCGAACTCCTGATCTCAGGTGATCCTCCCACCTTGGTCTCCCAAAGTGCTGGAATTAGAGGCATGAGCCACTGCACCCAGCCTGTTTTTTATTTTGTTTTGTTTTGTTTTTGTTTTTGTTTTAAAGACAGAGTCTCGCTCTGTTGCCTAGGCTGGACTGTAGTGGTGTGATCTAGGCTCACTGCAACCTCTGTCTCCCAGGTTCAAGCAATTCCCATGCCTCAGCCTCCTAAGTAGCTGAGATTACAGACACGCATCACCACCATGCCTGGCTAATATTTTTGCATTTTTTTTTTTAGTAGAGACAGGGTTTCACCATATTGGCCAGGCTGGTCTCGAACTCCTGACCTCAGATGATCTGCCCACCTCAGCCTCCCAAAGTGCTGAGATTATAGGTGTGAGCCACTGTCCCTGGCCATTTTATTTTGTTTTGTTTGAGACAGGGTCCTTCTCTATCACCCAGGCTGCTGTGCAGTGGCGCAACCATGGTTCACTACAGACTTGACCTCTGGGCTCAAATGATCCTCTAGCCTCAGTCTCCCAAGTACCTGGGACTACAGGCGTGCACCACCATGCCTGGCTAATTTTTATTTTTTGTACAGACAGGGTCTTGCTATGTTGCCCGGGCTGGCCTCAAATTCCTGGGATCAAGCAATTCACCCACCTCGGCCTCTCAGAGTGTTGGGATTATAGGCGAGAACTACCACCCCCCGCCTATAATAATATTGTAATGATTGCTTTTCCCTGGGGAGACGGGCCAAGGCCAGAGCTCAAGTCTCTTGCCAAGCTCACACAGCTAGAAAGTGGCAGTCTGGATTTGAACCCAGTTCTGTCTGCATCCACAGTGCAAGCTTTTAACCACCGTTTTAGTTGTGGGGGGTTTTGTTTTGCTTTGTGTTTTGTGCCACCTTACAAAGACTTATAAAGTAGTCTAGACTTATGTGCTAAGTGGCAAATGCTTTTATAAATAATGTACATACATTATATAATGTTCTCCTTACAGTCATCCTGGAGATGGGTCTTTTTGTTACCCTCCTTTCATAGAGAAGTCAGTTGAAGCTTTAAGGCATGAAATCACTGCCCAAGGCCACACTCTGAACAGGTGTCAGCTTTGAACCCCAAATCTGCTTGGGCTGCTGGGAAACAGGCGTGTTGTCTCAGAGGGCGACGCGCTCCGCGCAGACGCAGCGAGACTGGACGCTGACCACGGTTCTGAACACACTGTGCCGCGGGACCTGGACTTTTCCTGTAACCCTGAAATACCATTCAGCCTCTTCTAGTCCTCAGAAACAGCAGGAGACCAGGGAGATGAGAGAAAAGTGAGGGAGTTTTCAGCGAGAAAAGCTGGGTTTTTTTTTTTTTTTTTTTTTTTTTTGTTTTTTTTTTTTTTTTTTTTTTTTTTTTTTTTTCTTTTTTTTTTTTTTTTTTTTTTTTTTTTTT
>NW_016813587.1:446458-463228 GCF_001698545.2 Rhinopithecus bieti | reverse complement strand
AAAAAAAAAAAAAAAAAGGAGAGATGGGGCCTCACCATCTTTCCCAGGCTGGTGTGAGACTCCTGGGCTTGAGTGATCCTCCTGTCTTGACCTCAGAAAGTGCTGGGAGTACAGGCGTGAGCCATTGTACCCTGCCAGGATTTTAAAAAATGACTTAATAGCACAATGTCTGGCATGCAGTAAATATTTGCCAGTATTATTTTGCAACAATTTTTTTTTCATTTTCTTCAGGCTAGGCCTGTTCTAGGCACTGCAGATGCAACAGTGAACAATGCAGACAACATCCCTGCCCTCAGGGAGCTAACACTCAAGTTCAGTCCATACACAAACTATATTCCATCTTTTTTTTTTCTATATTCCATTGTGGCAGAAAATATGCAACACTCTACAGAACACAAGATTATTCTTAAAAGTTCACTTTGGGGTCAGGCGCGGTGGCTCATGCCTGTAATGAGCCCTTTGGAAGGCCGAGTTGGGCAGATCACTGGAGGTCAGAGTTCAAGACCAACCTGGGCAACATGGCAAAACCTCATTCCTACTAAAAATACAAAAATTAGCCAGGTGTGGTGGTGCATGTCTGTAATCCCACCTACTTAGGAGGCTGAGGCATGAGAATCTCTTGAACCCAGGAGGTGGAGTTTGCAGTGAGCTGAGATCACACCACTGCACTCCACCCAGGTGACAGAGCGAGACACTGTCTCAAAAAAACAAAAATAAAAACAAATAAAAGTTCACTTTGTAGGTGGCTAGCTTCATGCACCAATAGCAATGAACAAATAACATCCCTTCCTGGGAAGTAGGAAGGAATATATGTCTCCAGTTCCCCACAGCACACACACACACACACGCACACACATTCTACTCTCAAGTCTGGTTAATGTGGCAGGTTGAAGTACTTGATGGCCAGAATCAATGCATGGTACATTTGCACTGGCATAGAGATGCTCTCATAATTGAATCTGGCTGTCTTCAGATGCAGCCTGTGCTCTCGAGCTCCCTGCAGACCTATTCTACACCCAGACTGTGCTGATCATTTTGTCCCTCAGTCCCACTCTTCTTTCTGCTGACACATACAGACCCAGTTTATTTTAAATTGGGAACACTGATAGCTTCTGAATGTTGAGTCTCCAGGGCCAGGGACCCTGGAGGCCTGGGGTATCAAGGCAGGTTGGGAATGAGGCTAAATTCCAGGATCCAATTCTATTGCATCCTTCCCTCATCTCATCTCCAGATATTCTGACTGAGGAGAAAGTGAGCCCTTCCATAGAGTCCCATCCCCTCCTAGAGTCTTCCCTGGTGATGCCACTCCAGTTCCAGGTCTCCTGTGAGGGCGATACATGCTCTGATGGGACCACATGTCAGCTTGTGAAGCACAGACCTAAATGTGTGGCCAGGCACAGCGGCTCACACTTGTAATCTCAGCACTTTGGAAGGCAGAGATGGGCAGATTGCTTGAGCTCAAGAGTTGGAGACCATCATGGGCAAAATGGCAAAACCCTGACTTTACAAGAAATACAAAAAGTAGCCAGGTGGCATGCACCTGTAGTCCCAGCTATTTAGGAGGCTGAGGTAAGAAGATGGCTTGAGTTCAGGAGGTGGAGGTTGCAGTGAGCTGAGATCACACCACTTCACCCCAGCCTGGGCAACAGAGCCAGACACTGTCTCAAAATAAAAAAGTAGAAGAAAAAGAAAAAAACAAAAAAGTAATTTAAAATATAAAAAAATAAATAAATGAAAAATGTCTAAATGTGTGCCCACCCCTCAGGTCACATGTGGGTCTGAGACCTCATCCAGTTCCAAGATGGCAGGACTCCAAAACAGTGTCCATCTTCATGTCTAAGACCTTGGCAGTGGCTGCATCAGGACCAAACAACACACCTGAAGCTGAACCAGGGCTTGTGCCTGTGGTCCTGGTGGGACCTGAGCCTGAACCTGTGGCCGTGGCTCATCTGGAGCTTGCACAAGTGACTGTAAATGAACCCTGCCCTGAATGTGTAGCTGCAGCTGCACCAGTGCCTGGACTTGTGACTATAAAAGAACCATCTCCTGCAGCTCTGGCTGTGGCTGAACCAGCACCTGTACCACTTACCAAACCCACAGCTGAACCATTGTCTACAACCATGTCCAAAACCAAGACAGTATCTGTGTTCGGGTCAAAACTGTCTCGTGGTCAAGCTGGGGCTCAAGGTGGTGACAGTGACTAAACCAAGCTTAAAGACCCTGGCTGTGGCAAAATTAGAACTTGTCTGTAGCAAAGGGCAGGGTCCATCACAGGGGGCACCAGCTGAGCCTCTGGGCTACCATATGTCTAGACTTTTTTTCTTCCTTTCTTTTCTGTCCTTTCTTTCCTTCCCTTCCTTCCCTTTCTCTTTCTTTTCTTTCTTCTTTCTCTTTTCTTTCTTTTCTTTCCCCTTCCTTCCCTCCCTCCCTCCCTCTCTCTCTCTCTCTCTTTTCCTTCTTTCGAGACGGAGTTTTGCTCTTGTTGCCTAGGCTGGAGTGCAATGGCGCAATCTCGGCTCATTGCAACCTCTGCCTCCTGGGTTCAAGCGATTCTCCTGCCTCAGCCTCCTGAGTAGCTAGGATTACAGGCATGTGCCATTATACCCGGCTAATTTTGAATTTTTAGTAGAGATGGGGTTTCTCCACGTTGGTCAGGCTGGTCTTGAACTCCTGACCTCAGGTGATCCACCCACCTCGGCCTCCCAAAGTGCTAGAATTACAGGTATGAGCCACAGCGCCCAGCCTGACTTTTTTTTTTTTTTTAAAGACAGGGTCGGGCCTGAAGCGGTGGCTCACATCTGTAATTCCAGCACGTTAGGAGGCCGAGGCGGCCGGATCACAAGGTTAGGAGTTTGAGACCAGCCTGGCCAACAATGGTAAAACCCCATCTCTACTAAAAATAAAAAAAAAAAAAAATAGCCAGGCATGGTGGTGGGTGCCTGTAATCCCAGCTACTCGGGAGGCTGAGGCAGGAGAATTGCTTGAACCTGGGAGGCGGAAGTTGCAGTGAGCCAAGATGGCACCACTACACTCCAGTATGGGCAACAGAGCAAGACTCTGTCTATAAAAAACAAAAAAAGACAGGGTCTTGCTGTCACTCACACTGGAATACAATGTCACAGTCTCAGCTCCCTGAAGCCTCTGCCTCCCAGGCTCGAGCAATTCTCTTGCCTCAACCTCCCGAGTACCTGGTATTACAGGTGTGCACCACCACGCTTGGCTAATTTCTGTATTTTTATAGACAGGGTGTCACCATGTTGGCCAGGCTGGTCTCAAACTCCTGGCCTCAAGCAATCCGCTCACCTCAGCCTCCCAAAGTGCTGGGATCACAGACGTGAGCCATCGTGCCTGGTCAGTGTACATCTAGATTTTCAACGGCCACTTGTTCCCCATGCCTGGGGTCTGCACCCACATGCTGAGCTGATGCCCCCGGTCCTTCCTCAGCAGCCTCCCTGACTCCCAGCAGCCCATGCGCTTTGTCATAGGGTGCATCTTTGGTATTAACTGTCACTGCTGTCAAGCATGACTGTGGCTCTATCCAGATAAGAATCACAATGTATGGGATCTTAGGAGACCCCATCCTTCTCTGTCCCTCAATTTTGGGGGCTTTTTTCTTTTTTGAGAAAGGGTCTTGTTTAGTCACCCAGGCTGGAGTGCAGTGGTGCCATCATAGCTCACTGCAGCCTCAGCCTCCTGGGCTCAAGTGATCCTCCCACCTCAGCCTCCCAAGTAGCTGGGACCACAGGCACACACTACCACACCTGTCTCTTTAAAGTTTTTTGTAGAGACAGGGTCTTGCTATGTTGCCCAGGCTGGTCTCAAACTCCTGGCCTCAAGCAGTCTTCCCTCCTCGGCCTCCCAAAGCACTAGAATCACAGGCATGTGAGCCACCATGCCTGGCAGGTCATTTTTGTCACCTCTAAAATAGAAGCAATAATATAGGCTGGGTGCGGTGGCTCACGCCTATAATCCTAGCACTTTGGGAGGCCGAGGCAGGAGGACCACCTGAGGTCTGGAGTTCGAGATCAGCCTGGCCAACATGGTGAAACCCTGTCTCTACTAAAAATACAAAAATTAGCTGGGTCTGGTGGCACTTACCTGTAGTTTTAGCTACTAGGGAGGCTGAGGTGGGAGGATCACTTGAACCCAAGAGGTGGAGGTTGCAGTGAGTGGAGAGTATGCCACTGCACTCCAGCCTGAATGACAGAGCAAGACTCTGTCTCAAAGAAAAAAAAAAAAAATTTTTTTACCAGACAGAGTGGCTCATGCCTATAATCCCAGCACTTTGGGAGGCCAAGGTGGGCAGATCCCTTGAGGTCAGGAGTTCGAGATCAGCCTAGACAACATGGTGAAACCCCATCCCTACTAAAAATACAAAAATTAACGGGGCGTGGTGGTGGGCGCCTGTAATCCCAGCTACTGGGGAGGCTGAGGCAGGAGAATCACTTGAACCCAGGAGGCAGAAGTTGCAGTGAGCTGAGATCGCGCCACTGAACTCCAGCCTAGGTGATACAGTGAGACTCTGTCTAAAAAAAAAAAAAGAAGCAATTATACAGGTCCAAAGTCTCTTATCTAAAATGTCTGGGGCCAGGTGCATTTCAGATTTTGGAATTTAGAATGGTCATACCAGGCAAATGCCACATATTATATAACACTCCCGGTGTGTGTTACATAATCACAAACATTAATATCTCTGCAGCGAAATGTCTGAATAGTCATACAAAGCCAGATAAATTAAGACTATAGCAGCCACACATGAGTTCAGGTTAGCTTTTGCTGATAATTGAGTTTTAACGTCAAACACAGAAAACGTCTTCAATCTTCAGGTCTTTTTGTTGTTGTTGTTGTTGTTTGCATTTGTGGATGGCAGATAAGGAATTGTGGCTCTCTAGCTCTTCTCTCAGCAGGTTCCTGTGAGGTGAGAATGAGTTAACACAGGAAAAGCACTTGGAACAGAGTCCAAATCGTGGTAAGTGTCATATGAGGGGGTGTTTGCTGTGTTTCTCATTTCCTGACACAGGCATCTGAAGCTTCCAAATTCCCCGAGCTGTGAACATATCCTAGGACCACACGCAGCCACTAGCATGTCCCAAATCTCTCCTCCAGGAAGGTTTAGGAACACGCTCTGCTTAGAAGGTTGTGGGGGCTAGAGTATGTTTAATCCGGGTTGCTGGTTGGGGGGACCTGATGAAGGTTATGGTGTACTAGTGTTCCCGGACCAAAACCAGGGTTGGGCTGCTTATTCTCACAGCCTAATAATGAGATGCAGATTAACTGGGAAAGAAGAGAGAGTTTTTATTTCTGTAACTGATTACAGGGAGAAGGCCTGGAAATTATCCCCAGATCAACTCAAAATTATAAAGTTTTCTGGTCGGGCGCGGTGGCTCAAGCCTGTAATCCCAGCACTTTGGGAGGTCGAGACGGGCGGATCACGAGGTCAGGAGATCGAGACCATCCTGGCTAACACGGTGAAACCCCGTCTCTACTAAAAAAATACAAAAAAAAAAACTAGCCGGGCGAGGTGGCGGGCGCCTGTAGTCCCAGCTACTCGGAGGCTGAGGCAGGAGAATGGCATAAACCCGGGAGGCGGAGCTTGCAGTGAGCTGAGAACCGGCCACTGCACTCCAGCCCGGGCGACAGAGCGAGACTCCGTCTCAAAAAAATAAAAATAAAAAATAAAATAAAATAAAATAAAGTTTTCCAGAGCTTATATACCTTCTAGGCTATATTAGAAGAAATTAATCACTTATGTTTTTAGATGAATGCACACTTAGATGAGAAGATTTACTTCATCTAAATGGGTCCAGGTGCTGGGGTGATTACCCTTATCTTGTCTCCTGCTAAATCATGGAGGCTTGGGGAGTTCCTTTAGTCTCCAATAAAGCTTGTTTGTGAAGGTCTGGGGAGTTCCTTCAGATCTCCAGTAAAACTTGTTTAATCTTAAACAGGTCCTGTTAAGAATTCGTTCATGAGGCTGGGCAGGGTGGCTCACGCCTGCAATCCCAGCACTTTGGGAGGCCGAGGCAGGCAGATCACCTGAGGTCGGGAGTTCGAGACCAGCCTGACCAACATGGAGAAACCCCATCTCTATTAAAAATACAAAATTAGCTGGGCATGGTGGTGCATACCTGTAATCCCAGCTACTCAGGAGGCTGAGGCAAGAGAATCAGTTGAACCTGGGAGGTGGAGGTTGTGGTAAGCTGAAATCGTGCCATTGCACTCCAGCCTGGGCAACTAGAGTGAAACTCCATCTCCAAAAAAAAAAAAAAAAAGAAGGAATTCCTTCATGATCTTGTCATGCCTCAAGGCCCAGGAAAGGCCTGGCCAAAACTCTTGGTGAGCTTTTGTTACATTCCAGCCTTTGTATGAGGGCCCTGGCTCTACCAGCACTTTTTTTTTTTTTTTTTTGAGACGGAGTCTCACTCTGTTGCACAGTGGTGCCATCTCAACTCACTGCAACCTCCTCCTCCCAGGTTCAGTCTCCCAAGTAGCTGGGATCACAGGTGTGCACCACCATGCCTGGCCAATTTTTTTTTTTTTGTATTTTTAGTAGAGACGGGGCTTCACCATATTGGCCAGGCTGGTCTCAAACTCCCAACGTCAGATAATCCTCCTGCCTCAACCTCCGAAAGTGCTGGGCTTACAGGTGTGAGCCACCGCTCTCAGCCTCTATCAGCTTTTAGTATTTAACCCAACCACACAGTCAGTGCTAAAACAGCTGTTATGGAGGCCTGTGTTCATGAGACGTGGCTTGCCACACTAGGCCACCCCTCAGCACCGCTATAGAAAAACAATAGACTCTAGAGGCGGGTGGCCTGGGTTCAAATTCCAGTTTGGCACTTGATATCTATGTGACCTTGGATAAATTATTTAACCTCTCTGGGCCTCAGTTTCTTCATATGTGAAATGAGAATGATGAAAAGATCTGATTCATAGGGCAGTAGTGAGGATTACATGAGCTAATATATGGAAAGCACAGAAAATATGCGAAGCTAGGACCCGATACATGAAGCCATGATGCTGCATACCTGCCTCCACACTGCCTGGGAGCTCACCCTGCCACTCAGGGGTCAGGACATTCCCCAGTCCTCTTAAGGCTCCCCAGCATCCAGCAGCCCCCACCCCAGGTATCCAGAACTTTCAGATTCTCAGGGCTCCAGACTTGTACTCTCACCAACATGATCCCTCTTTTCCAAGGATTGACACTCCTGTATTCCTTCCTCAATTAATTGGAATTTTAGATTTTTTGTTTTTGTTTTTGAGACTGATTCTTGCTGTGTTGCTCAGGCTGGAGTGCAGTGGTGAGATCTTGGCTCACTGCAACCTCTGCCTCCCAGATTCAAGCAATTGTCCTGCCTCAGCCTCCCAAGTAGCTGGGATTACAGGCATGTGCCATCACACTCGGGTAATTTTTATGTTTTTAGTAGACACGGGGTTTCACTATGTTGGCCAGGCTGGTCTTGAACTCCTGACCTCAGGTGATCCACCTGCCTCAGCCTCCCAAAGTGCTGGGATTACAGGAGTGAGCCATCACACCCGGCCAAGATTTGGGCAGAGACAAATAGCCAAACTTTATCAGACACTAACAAGATCCCTGTGGCTGCCAGTTGAGAACAGATTACAGGGTTTGTGAATGAATGAGGCCTGAAGGAACAGTGAGGAGGCTGCTGCAGTAGTCCCGGCAGGAGATGATGGGGATTGGACCAGGGTTGGGGCGGTGAACGCAGGAGAAATGTGGGCTGGGAACCACCAAGTGAGGCAAAAGAAGGAAATCATGGACTGGGAGAAAGGAGGTACCCCTTGATCTGGAAGCACAGGTGGAGGCTCTTGGTAATGGGGGAAGCCTTTGGGTCCTGTCTGAAGGCTCTCCTGTTTACTGGATGAGGTGGGCACACCTGGCCCCTTGGTAGGAGTACTCATCTAGATTCCTGAGAAGAGGACTTGCACGTATTGTGTTAGGACAAATCTGGATATTGGAATCAAGATTCCCAGTTAAAAAAAAAAAAGAAGGCCAGGCACAGTGGCTCATGCCTGTATCCCAGCACTTTGGGAGGCCCAGGAGGGCGGATCACAAGGTCACGAGTTCGAAACCAGCCTGACCAACATGGTGAAACCCCATCTCTACTAAAAATACAAAAATTAGCTTGGCGTGGTGGTGCATGCCTGTAATCTCAGCTACTCAGGAGACCGAGGCAGGAGAATAGCTTGAACCTGGGAGGCGGAGGTCGCAGTGAGCCAAGATCTCGCCACTGCACTCCAGCCTGGGAGACAGAGCGAGACTCTGTCTCCAAAAAAGAAAAAAAAAAGGATTCCCGGTTAGAGGCCAGGTATGGTGGCTCATGCTTACAATCCCAGCACTTTAGGAGGCCAAGGTGGGCAGATTGCTTGAGCTCAGAAGTTCCAGACCAGCCTGGGCAACATGGCAAAACCCCTTCTCTACTTACACACACACACACACACACACACACATACACACACACACACAGAGAGAGAGAGAGAGAGAGAGAGAGAGAGAGAGAGAGAGAGAAAGATTCTTGGTTAGCTGGGCGCAGTGGCTCACGTCTGTAATCCCAGCACTTTGGGAGGCCGAGGTGGGCAGATCACGAGGTCAGGAGATTGAGATCATCCTGGCTAACACGGTGAATCCCCGTCTCTACTAAAAATACAAAAAATTAGCCAGGCGTGGTGGCAGGCGCCTGTAGTCCCAGCTACTCCACAGGCTGAGGCAGGAGAATGGCATGAACCCTGGAGGTAGAGCTTGCAGTGAGCCGCGATGGCGCCACTGCACTCCAGCTGGGCGGCGGAGTGAGACTCTGTCTCAAAAAAAAAAAGAAGAAGAAGAAGAAGAAAGATTCTTGGTTAGTAAACGAGGGTGGGGCATCCTAGATCTGCGAAGGCCCTACTGTCAAAAACCCAGGATCCAACCCCCTCAACCTCCTTAGCCTCCACCCCTCCCCAAATGCTCAGGAATTCAGCCCCTCTGGAGACCCCAGCTCTTGGTCACCCCTGCAAGTGAACCCACAGCAACTGGGGCTGTCAGTTATCCTGGGCGACAGATGGCTGTGGTTGTACTTCCGCACCTCAGAACCATGGGCAGAGGCAGGTCTGGAGCAAGAACCACCCACACTGAATCTCTTTTACAACAGCAGCACACACGTCACTGCACGTGGCTGAAGGTTGCCACTCACACAAGGCAGACTGTGCAGTGACTTCAGTCAGACGGGACCATGACATAGGCAGTTCAGACCCACTGGTCTTTGTGCATTTGGGCCCCGCAGCCACCTGATGCCCTGAGCCAAGCCTTAGTCCCCACAGGAGACTGTGGGGCCCTGTGCTGTCCCTGTAGCCCCAAAAGGGCCCCTTAGCCACTGCCACCAAGTGTGACACCTACACCCTTCGTGGCCAGCGCCATGCCTGGATATGCCCTTTCCCCAGCTCCCTGCCTGCGCTTTGGGTGTGCTCCCATGTCTGTGTGCACCCTGTCAGGCCTCAGTTTCAGCACTGAGCCCTCGAGCTTCTGGGCTGGCTGCCCTGAGTGGCCCTTCAAGGGAAAGGGTTATAGGCTGCTGGGAAAAGGGGATTCTGGGACTTAGGAGTGACACTCCTTAGTTCTGGAGACTGATTCCTGGGGCAAGGGTGTAGGGTCCCTGGGACAGCCTCTGGGTCCTGGGGGCAGGACTGCTGAGTTGAGGAGTGCGGGGAAAACAATTCTAGGGCCCGGAGACAGGGGTCTTTGGGTCTGGGGCCAGGGCTTCTGGGTCCTGGGCATGGGGACGACTTGGCTATGGGGCTGGGGCTGCTGGGTTCTCAGGTTCTAGAGACTAGAACACCTAGGTCCATTCTAGGTAGTGACAACTCCAGTATCTGGGGTGAGCGCTCTGAGTCCCAGAGCCAGACTTATTTATTTATTTATGTATTTATGTATTTATTTAGACAGGGCGTCACTTTGTTGCCAAGGCTGGAGTGCAGTGGTACTATCATAGCTCACTGCAGCCTCAACCTCCCGGACTCAAGCCATTCTCCCTCCTCAGCTTCCCAAGTATCTGGGACCACAGGCAGGTGCCACTATGCCCAGATAATTTTTTATTTTTATTTTTTGTACAGATGAGGTCTCCCTATGTTGCCCAGGCTGGTCTCTAATTCCTGAGCTCAAGTGATCCTCCCACCTTGGCCTCCCAAAATGCTGAGATTACAGATGTGAGCCACTACGCCTGAGCCAAACTTTTACGTTCCGGTGAGTGGACTTCCGGTTTCTGAGCACAGAGACTTCTTTACTCTGTGAGATGGGGATTGCTGCATCTGTTGCCTGGAGAGCTCCATTCTAGAGGGTGAGGATATTGCTAGGGATTCCTGCAAGTTGAGATCAGGGACATTTGCATTATAGGGGTGGCCAAATTCTTGGGTCTTGGAAACCAGACCTGGGAGTCCTGATGTAAATACCCTCTCCTTCTTCTCTGTCTCCATCCCCACTCCTGCCCCGGCAGCTATTGAGTGCCCTCAAAACAGCCACTATGAGCCATGTGGCTTATCCTGTCCAGAGACCCCCACAGCCAGGCCCACTGGGGGTCACCACTACCCTGCAGACATAGTTGTGCCTGTGAAGCAGGCCGCTTCTTTTTTTTTTTTTTGAGACGGAGTCTCACTCTGTCACCCAGGCTGGAGTACAGTGGCACGATCTCGGCTCGGGTTCATGCCATTCTCCTACCTAAGCCTCCCGAGTAGCTGGGACTACAGGTGCCCGCCACCACGCCCGGCTAATTTTTTGTATTTTTAGTAGAGACGGGGTTTCACCGAGTTAGCCAGGATGGTCTCGATCTCCTGACCTTGTGATCCACCCACCTCAGCCTCTCAAAGTGCTGGGATTACAGGCGTGAGCCACCGTGCCTGGCCCTGCTTCTTCCTTTTTTAAGACACAGGATCCTGCGGGGCACGGTGGCGTATGCCTGTAATCTCAGCACTTTGGAAGGCTGAGGCAGGCGGATCACCTGAGGTCAGGAGTTCGAGACCAGCCTGATCAACATGATGAAACCCTGTCTCTACTAAAAATACAAAAATTAGTTGGGTGTGGTGGCAGATGCCTGTAATCCTAGATACTAGGGAGGCTGAGGCAGGAGAATCGCTTGAACCCGAGAGATGGAGATTGCAGTGAGCCGAGATTGTGCCACTGCACTCCAGCCTGGGCAACAGAGCAAGACTCCGTCAAAAAAAAAAAAAAAAACCTAGAATCTCGAGGGCAAGCCCCCGTATACCAGAGATGTCAGACTCTGGGATCCTGGCACCCAGTTCTGACTGAAGAATTTCATTTCCTCATTCAACAACCATATATTGAGTATCTACTATGTTCCAGGCACTATTTGAAGTGCTTCTTTAAGTATGTTAACTGAATTTCAGACCACACTCTCGGTCCAGGTCCTGGGTACCCCCATATAGGATCCAGGATTTCTAAAGTCCCAAACCCCAATGCTGACAAACCCTCACACACCCCCAAATCCTAGATGCCAACCACAACTGCTGTGGACAACAACAATCAGAACCACAGACAGCAGTTCAGGCATTTGCAGCTGCTGTGGGCCCACCCCCTGCCCAGTACCAGTCATCACAACACCCTGGATCCCCTGCCATTACTTAGAAAGTCCAGCATCCTTGGAATGCTTATAGCCCAGCATCACCTATGAACCTCATTCATTTATTCATTCATGTATTAGATCGACAAATATTTATTGAGCACCAACTATGTGCCGAGCACTGTTCTATTTTATGTGTGTGTGTGTGTGTGTGTGTGTGTGTGTGTGTGTGTTTGAGACAGAGTCTCACTCTGTTGCCCAGGCTGGAATGCAGTGGTGGGATCACGGCTCACTGCAGCCTCAACCACTGGGACTTAAACAATCCTTTCGCCTCTTGCCCCTGTAGCCTCTCTAGTAGCTGGGACTACAAGTGCAAGTCAATACATATGTTCGTTTTTTGTAGAAGCAGGGTCTTACTGTGTTGCCCAAGCTGGTCTCGAACTTCAGGATTCAAGCAACTGGCCCACCTTGGCCTCCCAAATTGCTGAGATTAAAGCATCACCCACTGTACCCAGCCTATTTTGCACATATACTATATTAATTCCAATTGAGGAATACTATGGCCCCAACCTCCAGAATCCATAATTCTCATCTCTCAAGATTTGTTGAAAAAAGTGGTCAGGATCATGAACAGCAGTCCAAGCATTTCTTTTCTTTTTTTTTTTTTTTTTTTTTGAGATGGAGTCTTGCTTTGTTGCCCAGGCTGGAGTGCAGTGGCGCCATCTCGGCTCACTGCAAGCTCCACCTCCCGAGTTCATGCCATTCTCCTGCCTCAGCCTCCCGAGTAGTTGGGACTACAGGTGCCCGCCACCACGCCTGGCTAATTTTTTGTATTTTTCGTAGAGACGTGGTTTTACCCTGTTAGCCAGGATGGTCTCGATCTCCTGACCTTGTGATCCACCCGCTTCGGCCTCCCAAAGTGCTGGGATTACAGGTGTGAGCCACCGCACCCGGCTAGTCCAAGCATTTCTAGGTGTTGTAGACAGACCCCTAACCCCTCAACAGCACCTCTCCCCCGGAACCCCTGCTAAGAGCAAGAATCCAGGCATCCTTGGTACTGACACTGGGCCCCCAAGCTCTAGCTTGACCTGCCCTCTCCCCACAGGTGAATGGTGACTGCAAGAATCTGCACTTCCAGGCTCCAGGCAACAGTGCACTCATCTTCTGCCAGGGCTGGGACACTATGGCCAGCTGCCCCTTTGGCCCGTGTGGGACCTACACCCCGGGATCCATGCGACACTGATGCTACCAGCAGCAATAGGGGCGGGGCTAGGTCCCGCTGACTATTGTAGTCAGGTGCTGACTACACTGGGGGGTCCCTGGGTGCCCAGAGTTGAGGCAAGCACCAAGCTGCCTGAGGACACATTAGCTTGGGTCTGTGGCTGCTTGGTGGGCTGTCTGGGTGTCCAAATGCTTCTGGCAAGATGCCATCATGACCACCACCCTGTACCACCCTGCCAACCACTAGCACTCTGGCCCACTTTGTTCACATCTGTGGCATCCTCCTGGATGCCCTGGGGCCCTTCCAGCTGTGTCATGAGTTGCTGGCACCAAGTCCCTGTTTCCAAGACTGAGTGGTGGAGGTGTGTCTGGGTGCTGGACCCTGCCCCATGCTCATCCAGGTTTGTTCATCTGGGGAGCCTGGCTCCACTCCCGACTGGAGTTCAGCTCCTCAGCTGTTGCCTATCCCAGGATGGCAGACCCTGACTGCACCATTTAATCCCTGAGACCTTGTACTTCCCATGATGCCAGCCTCACCCCCTCCCGAGTCATGGTCCAGATTTGACCTGGACCATTCCCCGTCCTAAAGTGTCAGCCCTACTCTGATTAAAGCCAGCCCCCAGCTCATATGCTTCCCCAATCTCAGCCCTGATTATGGCCCAGGCCTTCACCCCTTATCTCTTCAGGGACTCAGAACCTGATCATGGCCCAGCCCCCAAGCTCTCATCCATCCCAGAGACCCATCAGTGCCTCTGAAACATGGTTAGCCACCTGGGCTTTACTGATCTGAGGTTCCAGCTTCAGTTCTGTCTAAGCTGAACTCTCCAGCCCCACCCCTGGCAGGCACCAGATGACAGATCCTAGCGCCCCCGGCATGGAGAGTGGGCCCATGGCAGCCACTTGCCCACCATCTGGTGCTGCTGCCTGCCGATATTGGTGGCTTGTAAACCCTGTCACATCCCCTAGGAGGCTCCAGGCCTCTGCACAGCCTCAGGCAGCTCCATGACTGTGACTTCGTGAGCACCACGTTTGGGCTCCTGGGTGCCTGCACAGTTTTGGGCTGCCTGTAGTGTGTGTGGCCCTTTGAGGTGGTGCTGGAGAGAGACCTGGGATTGCCCAGCCTCCGCCCTGTGCTGCTGCTGTGTCTGCATGGCCACTACTTTGGTGTGGACTTCAGTAACCAGGGACAGTCAAGAGACCCCTTGTCCTGCCATTTACCTCATTTTAGCACCTTCGTGGCTCTGTTCTGGTGGACAGGATCTCTGTGTGTGGCTCTCTGATGCCCTCCTTCCCTTCCCCTCGCCAACACCCTAATTTCCACTCTTCTCCCTTCTCCCGTCTGCACTTCTGTATCTCTCTCCTTCCCTTTCCCTCTTTCCCTTTCCTTATTTCTTTTTTTTTTTCCTGGACAGAGTCTCACTCCGTCACCCAGACTGGAGTGCAACGGCGCGATCTCGGCTCACTGCAACCTCCGCCTACTGGGTTCAAGCAATTCTCCTGCTTCAGCCTCCTGAGTAGCTGAGATTACAGGTGTGCACCACCACACCCAGTTAAGTTTTATATTTTTAGTAGAGATGGTGTTTCACCATATTGGCCAGGCTGTTCTCAAACTCCTGACCACAGCCTCCCAAAGTGCTGGGATTATAGGCATGAGCTGCCGTGCCCAGTCCTCAAGGTCCACATTGGACCTTTACCTGTTCTAAAGTGCCAGCCCTGCTCTGATTAAAGCCAGTCCCCTGCTGGCCGCATCTCCTGCTCCATGCAGCCCAGTCTCGCTGTGTCTCCCTGACTCCCTTCCTCCCTCGCTTCACCACGCCAGCATGCCCCACCACTCTCTCCTGCCCCAAGTCTTCATCTCCCCGTTGTTTCTCCCTCCTCTTAGATCTGGAAGTGACCCCTCTCCCCAGTAGCTGCCATTGGCTCCTCCCCAAACTCCTTCCCTGCCTGCTCCTCCCTCACCACCAGCCCTTCCTCTCAGAATAGCCCCTCCTCCTCTTTGTCTCTCCAGACTCCTCCCTGGCTCTAGATCCCTCCCCTGTCCCTAATGCTAATCTCTGTCTCTCCCCCACACCACCCTGCCCACTCTACTATTCTCTCTCCTCCTCCGTTGGTCTCCACGCCCCTCCCCTGACTTCCTGCCCTGGTCCTGGTGGTACTCCACAATGCCCATCCTGAGTGTTGCCTACAACGCCCTTGCCCCGGCTCTCCCCTCCCCTACAGTTCCGTGTCTCTTCATACCTCACCCCCATGTTCCTTCTCACATGCATCTTATCCCCCTCCACTCTTCCCGCCCCAGTCCTGGCACACTGCCTCTGACCTCTGGTTCTCCGTAGCCTCCATGGCAACTGCAAAGGTAAGACAGCAGGTGGATGACTTGGCAGCTGGCGAGGCCCGAGCCCTGCGCCCCGCCGCATCCTTGCCCATGGTCAGGCTGTCCAGTGACCACCGAGGACCCTGGCACAGACACGATGTGGTCCAGTGTCTGCAGCCTCTTGCCTAGCCAGGGACCCACTGGCACCCTGTCACACACACCTGTCACCAGAGAGCCCTTCTTCCAGGCCTGCGTGGCTGAAGTGGGCCGCACCCCTGGGGACCACAAAGTGCCCCATGCCTGCCTGTGAGCTGATGGCTGGTACCAGTGTGCTGTCCCGGAGGACCTGGACCTCTGCCGTGAGTCTCCATTCAAGAGCGGATAGAGCCAGCTGAGGCGGGGCCCGCAGGAGGCCTGGGTCTGGTCTGTAGTGACTCCACAGGTATGGATTGAGGACCTACAAAGTTCTGGGCATAGGCTGGAGATAGAGCATCCAACAGGATGGAGTCCTGAACATATCTTTTTTATTTTTTTTATTTTTGTTTTTTGAGACAGAGTCTTGCTCTGTCACCCAGGCTGGAGTGCAATGGCACAATCTCGGCTCACTGCAACTTCCACCTCCTGGATTCAAGCGATTCTCCAGCCTCAGCCTCCCGAGTAGCTGGGACTACAGGTGCTCACCACCACGTCTGGCTATTTCTTGTATTTTTAGTAGAGATGGGGTTTCACCATGGTGGACAGGCTGGTCTCAAACTCCTGACCTCAGGTGATCTGCTTGCCTCAGCCTCCCAAAGTGCTGGGATTACAGGCGTGAGCCACTGTGCCTAGCCAAGTCCTGCACATATTCCTGTGGGGAAGACAGATTTGATTTTCTTTCTTAGCTAACACTGACAGGGCACACAACCTACATCAGGTGCTATTTGAAGACAGCAGTTCTTAAAGCCCCCAGCAGCATTAGCAACACCCAGAGCTTATTGAAAATGCAAAATCTGGCCCGGTGCAGTGGCTCATGCCTGTAATCCCAACACTTTGGGAATTGCTTGAACCCAGGAGTTCAAGACCAGCCTGGGCAATATGGCAAGACACTGTCTCCACAAAAAAGTTAAACAATTAGCCAGGTGTGGTGGCATGTGCCTGTGGTCCCAACTACAGCTCTGGAGGCTGAGTAGGGAGGATCACTGGAGCCCAGGATTTGGAGGCTGCAGTGAGTTATTATGGCACTACTGCACTCCAGCCTGGGTGACAAAGTGAGACCCTGTTTCAAAAAAAAGGCCAGGCACAGTGGCTCATGATGTGATCCCAGCACTTTGGGAGGCCAAGGCGGGTGGATTACAGCAGGCCAGGAGTTTGAGACCAGCCTGGACAACATGGCAAAACCCTGTGCCTACTAGAAAGACAAAATTAGCCGGGCATGGTGGTGGTGGGTGCCTGTAATCCCAGCTACTCAGGAGGCTGAGGCACAAGAATTGCTTGAAACCAAGAGGCAGAGGTTGCAATGAGTTGAGATTGCGCCACCGCACTCCAGCCTGGGTGACAGAATGAGAGAGAGAGAAGGAAGGAAGGAAGGGAGGGAGGGAGGGAGGGAGGGAAGGAAGGAAAGAAGGAAGGAAGGAAGGAAGGAAGGAAGGAAGGAAGGAAGGAAGGAAGGAAGGAAGGAAGGAAGGAAGGAAGGAA
>NW_016813587.1:415223-444597 GCF_001698545.2 Rhinopithecus bieti | reverse complement strand
AAGGAAAGAAGGAAGGAAGGAAGGAAGGAAGGAAGGAAGGAAGGAAGGAAGGAAGGAAGGAAGGAAGGAAGGAAGGAAAATGCAAACTCTTGCCCTGCCCTTCAGGGAACCTCTGTTTTACCTGCCTTAATTTAGCTCCCTCTATCCTCAAACTGCCCATGAAATAGGACAATTTGTCCTGCCCTCTACAGTTGAGGAAACTGAGGCACAGAGAAGCTAAGTAATTCCCCAGATCCCATAGACAGTAAGCAGCAGAACTGGCCTTTCCACCTGGTTTCAGAATCCTACTTCTACCCTCTTATGCTACGGCACCACTACAATCATGGAAAATAGTTCCAAAAATAATATAAAAAGAACGGCTGAACTTTACTGAGTACTCTCTTGGTTCTAAGCCCTGTTCTGCCTCAATCAATCCTCCCATTTACATTTTATGGATGAAGGAAACCAAGGCATGGATGGTTAAGGAATGTGCCCGTGTCATGTACCTAAAACATGGCATAGCTGACATCTGAACACTTGTTCATGGATTTAACAGATTCTCACCAACTTGGAGTCTCTATATCTATGTCTCCTCCATGTGCCTCATGGATTCCTGGCCCCACCCTGACTTACCCTTTTTGGGTCTCCATCCTCCACTCTCCCCATCTCTTTTTGCCTCTAGGTTGAAATGCTCGTGGAGAGAATCTGTCTTGCCTTTTGCTATAGATTGGTGACCACTCACACCCCCCAACACACACACTTTTTGTCCAGCTCTGACCTAACCATCTATGGCAAGAGGTAGGGTCATGTGAACACAATGTGGCCACTCTATCAGGAAGGATCCTCCCCTCCCCTCCCCTCCCCTCCCCTTCCCTAGAGAGAGTCTTGCTCTGTTGCCTAGGCTGGAGTGCAATGGTGTGATCTCAGCTCACTACAGCCTCAACCTCTTGGGCTCAAGTAATCCTCCCATCCTTGCCTCCCAAGTAGCTGGGACTACAGGCACATGCCACCATGTCCAGATAATTTTTGTATTTTTTGTAATGATGGGCTTTTGCCATGTTGCCCAGGCTTGTCTTGAACTCCTGGGCTCAAGCTATCCGCCTACTTCAGTCTCCCAAAGTGCTGGGATTACATGTATGAGCCACTATGTGCAGCCCCTGGAGAAAATTTCACACCCTTTGCCATTGGTTCCTGCAAAGTTCCCAGGGTTGCCTCTGATAAGCTTTGCCTGGCCAATGATTGGGGCCCAAAGGAGTGAGAAATAAGCTGATTAGGCAGCCCCAGGTCCTGTACACATCACTGGATCCTGGATGTGGAATCCCTTCAGTGCACATGCTGAAAGTATGGGCAGCTGCCAAAAAGGAGGTGTAAGTATTATTATTATTAGAAGGGTGAGGGACAGGCATGGTGGCTCACTCCTGTAATCCCAGCACTTTGGGAGGCTGAGGCAGGTGGATCACCTAAGGCCAGGAGTTCGAGACCAGCCTGGCAAACATGGTGAGACCCCCATCTCTAGTAAAAATGCAAAAACAACAACAACAACAACAACAACAGCTGGGCGTGGTGGTGAGCACCTGCAATCCCAGTTACTCGGGAGGCTGAAACAGAAGAATTGCATGAACCCAGGAGGAGGAGGTTGCAGTGAGCTGAGATCGAGCCACTGCACTCCAGCCTGGGCGACAGAGCAAGACTCCATCTCAAAAAAAAAAAAAAAAAAAAAGAGGGTGGGGAGGGCAAAAAAGGCATTCATTACTAGAGGTCCCTGACAGGTTCCCCCACAGACCCATGATGCTGGGTGGGACCACATGGCTCTCTGTCAGCAGAGGCTGGGAATAGTAGGCAAGACCCCTCCAAGAAAAGAGCAAGGAAGCTATGTTTGTCATATCCAGGGCACATGAAAGTAGCTAGCACACTGCATGGTATGCAGGCACTGCCCAATCAGTGCTGGTTGTTATTATTGCTGCTCTAATTAATCCAAGGGGGAGGGCTCCTGGGAGGATGCCGTCTGGGGGTGCTGGTTGAATACAGGGTGGGCCCCTGACTTGCCTGAGCCTCTCAAGCCACGTCTCCAAAGCCAGGCTTTGTTCCTGGCACAGCCACCACAGCCTGTGTGTGAACCCAGGTGTGCAAGAGGTGGTAGGGCCCCCCACTCCCCATGCTAAGGGCTACAAGTGCAAGGATGGAGTCCTCCCAGCCGGGGGTGACTGTGTCCCTGTTCCTGCTTCTACAATGGCCAGTACTTCCCTGCAAGCATTCTCTCCGGTCTTTGTTAAGAGTCTCGCGTGGGTCGTCCCACTGATCCCCCGTACTTGTCCTTATACGGGTCTTATCTCAGAACCCCTAACTGCACCCTCCCTCCATGACCACCTCAGCATCCCCACACCACCCCCAATCCCCATTCCTCCCCAGCCTGGCCAGACCATCCTCATCAAGGTCCCTTCCTCCTCCTGTTCCTGCTGGCTAGGAGAGGCTGTGACCCACGTCCCTGTTGGCTGCCCTAGAGGGGAGGTATGTGGCATCACAGATGGAGTCATAGGCTGTCAATTCTGAGGTGTCCGTGGGTGTGGCTTTGGTGCAGTTGTGTGGTCACAGAAGTAGAGTCAAAGATTGGGGCATGAGGCCGGGCACAGTGGCTCATGCCTATAATACCAGCACTTTGGGAGGCCAAGGCAGGTGGATCACTTGAGGTCAGGAGTTTAACACCAGCCTGGTCAACATGGTGAAACGCTCTATTAAAAATACAAAAATTAGACGTGGTGGTGTGTGCCTGTAATCCCAGCTATTCAGGAGGCTAAGACTGGAGAATCGCTTGAACTCAGAAGGCAGAGGTTGCAGTGAGCCGAGATCGTGCCATTGCACTCCAGCCTGGGCAACAGAGTGAGTCTCAGTCTCTCTCTCTCTCTCTCTCTCACACACACACACACACACACAGAGAGAGAGAGAGAGAGACAGAGAGAGAGAGAGAGAGAGAGAGAGATTGGGGCGTGACTTCTGGATCCTGAGAAAGAGGAGACTGGGGACCTTGACTTCATGGGTCCCTGATCCCTCTCCCTCTGACAGCCCCCCACCTCGAACCCTGCCCTGAGTCCTGTGACCCCACCACTTCTTTTCCCACCTTGTGTCCCAGCCCCAGTCCCCAGTGCCCCGAATACTCCTGCTTTGTTGCACGTGGCTCTGCATGTCCAGCCACATGTGCCGACCTCATCAGCCCCAGTGCGCTGCAGCCACCCTGTTCTGCTAATTGCAAAGCCTGCCCTGGGAACCAGGGTGCCCCAGTGCTGGCCTGACAAGTGCCAAGGTCACTGAGAGGCCTCCACAGGTAGCTGGCACAGCTGCCTGTCAACCCAGTCCCCGTCCAGCCCCATTGTCCTGGAGGAATCAGTGGTCTGCACTGCCATGGGAGCCATCTGTTTCCACACATTTGGAGGAGCTCACTATGAATTCCTCCTCTCTTGTGTCCACCGCCTGGCGCGTCTCTGTGGCGCAGCCCATACAAACCTTGAGCCCTTGGGCCTGGACTGCTCCCACTTCTGTGGCCACACAGCTGCCCCAAGGCCCTGACCCTCTCAGCCTGTGGCCCGAGGACATGAGCCCGAAAGACCTCAACCACAGCCAGGTGAGGCTCCAAAGGCCTACTCTTTCTCACTGTCCTGTCTACTCCCCAGTCACCCATGATGACTCTTCTTTTCCTACTGATGCCCCCTCTAGTAGCTCTGCCCCTGGCCCTTAAAGATGTCCACTCCAACTTCCTAGTGGCCCTGCTCACTAGGCACCAGTGGCTACTTACCCCCTTCCCCTTGACTTGCTTGTTGACCCCTCCCCACGACTCTCCACTTGTCATTATTTTTGAGACACAGTCTCACTCTGCTGCCCAGGCTGGAGTGCAATGGTGTGATCTCGGCTCACTGCAACCTCCACCTTCCAGGTTCAAGTGATTCTCCTGCCTCAGCCTCCCGAGTAGCTGGAACTACAGGCATGTGCCACCACACCTAGCTAATTTTTGTATTTTCAGTAGAGATGGGGTTTCACCATATAGCCCAGGTTGGTCTCTAACTCCTGATGTCAAGTGATCCACCTGCTTCAGCCTCCCAAAGTGCTGGGATTACAGGCGTGAGCCACCATGCCCGGCATCCACTTGTCATTATTAACCACCATTGAGATTCCACTTACCCTCCCATTTACTCTCCACTGAGTCCTCAATGGTCATCCTATTAACTCCCTAACTGAATCCCTTCAACCCACAGGCTCAGCCCTCATCTCCCCACTTACCCTCCCTGTCAGTGGACATCCCATGAATTAATTCATTGAGTCATCCATTGCCCTCCCCCAGCTGATCCTACTACCTTTGTTTGTTTTTTGAGACAGAGTCTCTCTGTTGTCCAGACTGGAGTCCAATGGCGTGATCCCGGCTCACTGCAGCCTCAGCCTCCTAGGCTCAAGCGATCCTCTCACCTCAGCCTCCTGAGTAGTTGGGACTATAAGCACACGCCACCACACCTGGCTAATTTTAAAATTTTTTTGTAGACAGGGGGTCTCGCTATGTTGCCCAGGCTGGTCTTGAACTCCTGGACTCAAATGATCCTCCTGCCTTGGCCTCCCAAAGTACTGGCATTAGAGGCATGAGCCACCATACCTGACCAATCCTACTACTGTTGTATTGATTTGCCCATTAATCCATTTACTGTCTGATTGACCCCACCTGCCACTGTCCTGACCTCCCACACTGATGCTTTCCAAGCAGTCTGTTGACCTTCCCAGTGATCCACTGACTGGCCCATTAATGTCCTCATTTACACACTGTGGACCTGCCCATCAATCCCCCAACCCTGCCATCTACTGATTCTCTACTGAGCTTCCTATACTGGATATGACTAACTCCTGCACTGCATTCCCCGACTTTTCTATTATCCCTCTAATTGAGCCTCTCTTTGACTCATGTTCTCACCCTGTTGAGTTTTCTATAGAGTGTCCCATTCATTCATTGGCACACCTTTTCCTAGAGCACTGTCCAAGTCTCGCTAGGCCCTCATTGATCAGAGAGGCATCCTTTCCAGCAGGATGTTTCCCATTCACCTTGAACTGCCATCCACAAACCCAGTAGCATTTGTCAGTCACTGACAACGCTTCTGACTCCACCCCCATTTATTCTCCAGGGGAGGCCCTGTTGTCGCCCAAAACCACTAAGCCTCGGTCCTCAGTGATCCACGGAGTTGTCCATCCCTTCCTCCATTGCCCTTTTCTAGATCCTCCCATTGCCCCCCGCCGCTGGCCCCTCTTCACTGACTCTTATCCATTCTCTTATTGCCCCTCATTGAACTTCCACGGACCTCTCATCAACTCTGGCTATCCAACCACTCTGCCATGGATGCCCCTTTGAATCCTATACTGACCCCCCATCAAGCCCCCAGCTCACCTCCCACCAAATCCTTCTATGATCCCTAATGACTCCTCCCATTAACCAGCCACTAAGGTTCTCCTTGACCCCTCTCTGATCCTTTCTGCTGACTCCTTCACTACTCAGTGACCATCTCCTGCTGCTGTTCAACCTGCCTGCATGCCCTCTGTGTAGGTAGATGGAATTTGGGAATCACTGCCTTTCTCTTATGGCCACTACCTCCACACCCAACTTTGGGGCTGCCAGCTCTACATGGCCCCAGACTTTGGCCTTTTGCTATGACTGGGACAGCCTGGCACTTGTGATGCTGCCATGGCCATATGAACCCTACCTGTGTGGACTCTGGCTCCGGTGACCCTATTACATCCTTGCCCAATGCCCAGAAGGTTGCTAAGTTGCCAGGTTGCAGCCAGGTCTGTGGGCCCCTCTGCCCTAGATTTTGCCAGACAGCCGTGCATGCCCTATTCACCAGGAATGGGCATGAATGTGGCTGGCAGTGGCGGTGGATCCCCTGGAGCCCGGCTATGCAGCACTGTGACCAGGCCCATTCCTCAGCAAGTGCCTGGCCCACTGTGTGCCACCATCACAGCGCCCACTGAACCATATACTGGGCCATGGCTGCCTACACTGTGGCTTGTAGGGCTCTGGGCGTCTGCCTGCAGCCGTGGAGGACACTGACTTCTGTAGCTAGTGTGCTTTCAGGAGAGAGGGGTAAGCTCTGAAGAGCTCTGACTTAGGCCACCAGGGGACGGTCGCGTCAGGACCAACAGAAGTTCAGGCCTGGGCAGTGGGGCCAGACGAGGAAGGGTGGGTACTGGAGAAGAGTTAGGACCAGATTAGATGCGGTCAGACCGGCAGGGGTCTGACTTGATTTGATTGGTCCAGTTTGATTAACAAGGTCTTTTAAAATTTTTTAACAATTTTTATAGAGACAGGGGTCTCACTATGTTGCCCAAGCTGGTCTCGAACTCTTGGGCGCAAGCACCTCTCCCTCCTCAGCCTCTTAAATTGCTGGGATTACAGGTGTGAACCACAGCGCCCGGCCTGATTAACAAAGTCATTCTGGCCGGGCGCGGTGGCTCAAGCCTGTAATCCCAGCACTTTGGGAGGCCGAGACGGGCGGATCACGAGGTCAGGAGATCGAGACCATCCTGGCTAACACGGTGAAACCCCGTCTCTACTAAAAAAAAAAAAAAAATACAAAAAACTAGCCGGGCGAGGTGGCGGGCGCCTGTAGTCCCAGCTACTCGGGAGGCTGAGGCAGGAGAATGGCGTGAACCCGGGAGGCGGAGCTTGCAGTGAGCTGAGATCCGGCCACTGCACTCCAGCCTGGGTGGCAGAGCCAGACTCCTTCTCAAAAAAACAAAAAACAAAAACAAAACAAAACAAAAAAACAAAGTCATTCACTCTTTTGTGTCTCTTTTCCAGTGTCTCTATGTCTCCTCCGTGCCGCTGGCTCTCTGCATGTCTCTCGTTCTGGACCTCCCTCAATCCTGCCCTTTCTCTCGGTTCCTCCCCGGGCAGCCCCGTGCTGCTCTCCGCGGGCATCCTCCATTTCTGCCTCCCCCATCTGACCCTGGCTATATCTCCCCTGCCTCTTTCTGTCTCTGTCCCCTCTGTCCCTGACCCTCCCACCACCCCCGACCCCCGCGGCCGGCCTCAGCGTTGCGGTGCCCACTGAGCTGCGCGCTGCCTGGCCACGTGCGCGGGTGACAGCCATGCCGGGAGCGCTGAGTGTGTGCCCAGGGCTTCCCACTGAGCGGCGCCTCTGAGTGCCCGCAGCCGAATGCCGCTGCTTCCTTGCAGGTGGACACCAACCGCTGGGCACCAATCTGGTACCTTGCCCCTGCGCCCCCACTCCCCTCCGCTCCTGTGCTCTCCCTGGACTTGCTGGCCCGCACCATTCCCGGGCTCAAAAAAAATTAAAAATTAGGGGGTGTGGTGGTGCGCGCCTGTGTTCCCAGCTGCTCAAGAGACTGAGGTAGGAAGATCCTTAAACCCAGGAGGTCCAGGCTGCAGTGAGCCATGGTGGCGCCACCACTGCACTCTAGCCTGGGCAACAGAGCCAGACCTCGTCTCTAAAAAAATTAAATTAAATTAAAAAGTGTATGTATTTAAAAGATAAGGGTGTTTAGGCCAGGCGCGGTAGCTCATGCCTGTGACCCCAACACTTTGGAAGGCCGAGGCGGGTGAATCACTTGAGGTCAGGAGTTCGAAACCAGCCTGGACCAACATGGTGAAACCCTGTCTCTGTTAAAAATACAAAAATTAGCCGGGAGTGGTGGTGCATGCCTGTAGTCCCAGCTATTCAGGAGGCTGAGGCAGGAGAATTGCTTGAGCCCAGGAAGTGGAGGCTGCAGTGAGCCGAGATCGTGCCACTGCACTCCAGCCTGGGCAACAACACAGCAAGAGTCTATCTAAAAAAAATAAGAAAAAAGAGAAAAGGAAAAAAAAAAAAAGGGGTGTTTAGCAGAGTTAGCTAGACGGTGGGGATGGAGTGTAGGAAGGACAGGCATGACTGAGTAGAGACAAGATAAGGGGTTATGACTGGGTGCGGTGGCTCAAGCCTGTAATCCCAGCACTTTGGGAGGCTGAGGCAGGTGGATCATGAAGTCAGGCATTCAAGACCAGACTGGCCAAGATGGTGAAACCCCGTATCTACTAAAAATACAAAAATTAGCCAGGTGTGGTGGCGTGTGCCTGTAACCCCAGCTACTCGGGAGGCTGAGGCAGAGAACTGCTTGAACCTAGGCTGAGGCAGAGAACTGCTTGTCCTTCCATGTTACAAACACAGAAAGTGAAGTTCAGAAAGGCTAAGTCCCTTGTCCAAAGTCTCATTCTCATCTGTGGCACAATGGGGAGGGACCTCTGGGTTTCGGGGAGGCATGGGAGCAGGTTCAGCCTCCTCAGCCCCAGTGCTGACCCCTTACCTCCCCTGCAGGTGGATGGTGAGCACTGCTGGCTGCCTTGGGCACTGCTGGGAGGCTGGGGTTGGCCGCCTTGGAGGGTCACCATGCCATGGTGCACATGGCCTGTGGGCTGCATCTCATGTATACCTGGGGAAGCTCATGGTGCCTTCTGCATTCTCAGGCCAGCTGGTGGGGCTCCGTGGGTCCTTTGGAGGCAATGTTGGCCTACTTGACCTGCCTCTGGATACCACATCCTGGTCCAAGGGCCTGGTCACTATCCACTGCCCATTGACCCAGCCCAACCATGGCTTTCATGTCAGTTGCCCACATAACTTGCCCAGATCTTCAAGTCTCCCAAACTGCGTGGCCTCCTACAGGTGCTGGATGGCCCCTTTGACTATTGTGTGGTCCACATCAGCCCCGAGCCCTTCCTTAGGATATGCCAGCAGGATGCATGTCATCCCAGTGGCCAGCACTGTGGTCTCTGTGACACTCTCACAGCCCATACTGCAGCCAGCCAGGAGCCTGGGAACCCTGCGATGCCCTGGAGGGGCCCCAAGCATTGCCATAAGTGCTCTGGCTTGGTCTGGGATGCAAGCAGGGAAGATTATGGGTTGCCTGGAAGAGCCCCCTGCCCTGGTTGGAGTCCAGGAAGAATTCCTGGCATAGGTGGAATTGGTGGAGAAGAATGTGTGGGAAGGGGATCCAAGGGAAAGAGAACTGCAGCTGCAAAGGTGTGGAGGTGGGGAAATACCAATGGGAAGCCAGGCTGACTAGGGGCAGAGGCAATGAGATTGGAAAGGGGAATTTGAGGCCAGGCGTGGTGGCTCATGCCTGTAATCCCAGCACTTTGGGAGGCTGAGGTGGGTGAATCACCTGAGGTCAGGAGTTTGAGACCAGCCTGGCCAACATAGTGAAGCCCTGTCTTTACTAAAAATACAAAAATTAGCTGGGTGTGGTGGCACACACCTGTAGTCCCAGCTACTCGAGAGGCTGAGGGTGGAGAATTGCTTGAACCTGGTGGCGGAGGTTGCAGTGAATGGAGATCACACCACTGCACTCGAGCCTGGGGGACAGAGGGAGACTCCATCTCAGAAAAAAAAAAAAAAAAAAGAAGAAGAAGAAGAAGCAAGAAAGAAGAAGAAGAAGCAAGAAAGAAGAAGAAGAAGAAGATGAAGAAGAAGAGGGAGAGGGAGAGGAAGAGGAAGAAGAAGAAGAAGACGAAGAGGAAAAGGAAGAGGAAGAAGAAGAAAAGAAATTTGAGCCTTAGGCATTTATCTTTGCCAACTGCCTGCAGCACAGACCTGCCCATCCCAAGGCCATTACAGCATCTGTGCACAGACCTATGATTGGGGGTGTGTCCTGCCTGCCAACCCCGCTCACTGTTCCTCCCGATGCTATGAGGGCTATGAGCGTGGCCTCACCATTGATGGCACAGACTGTGTGTCCCAGGACCACTGTGGCTGCTTCCACAATGCTACCTTCTGGTGAGAGGGATCTCCAGGCCTGGGAGGTGAGGATGAGTCTCCCAAACCTCATCATAAGATGTTCCCTGAATCACCAGTATATCACTTAGCATTTTCAGTTGTAAATGACAGAAAATGATGCCAGCTGTCTTAAATACAGAAGATAATTTGTCTATTTTTGCTTACCTGTAAAGATGAGGCCTTCAGGTCTGGCTGGTTCAAGGATTCAAACAATGTTGCTAAGAACTTAGTTTCTTTCCATCTTTCATCCTTGCCTTTTCCTTTTTCTGTGTTAGCTTCTATGGTAGTTAGGCTCCAGGTCCACATGGTAGAGCAAAAGCTCAAAATTACAGTGGCTTAAGCTTTTGGTTTATTTTCAAAGACAGGGTCTCACTCTGTTACCCAGGCTGGAATGCAGTGGCGTGATCATAGCCACTATAGCCTTGACCTCCTGGGCTCAAGCAATCCTGACACCTCAGCCTCCCAAGTAGCTAGGACTACAGTTATGTGCCACCATGCCTGGCCAATTTTTTTTTTTTTTTTTTTTTTGTAGAGACAAGGTCTTGTTGTGTTGCCCCGGCTGGTCCTGAACTCCTGGGTGCAAGCAATCCTCCCACTTCAGCCTCCCAATGTGCTACGATTACAGGCGTGAGCCAATACGCTCAGCCTACAGTGGCTTAAACTTGATAGAAGCTTAATTATCTCTAACAGGCAGTCCAAGTATAACCAGCTTGCCTCCTCCAACACAGGCTCCATCTGTCATGTGGCTCTGCCTCCCCTGTGGTATTGCCCTCATCTGTTCCTCACCACAGCTACATTCCTGCAAGCTGGAAGGAGAAAAGAGGGGACAAAGAGACCAGGCCTCCTCCCTTTAAGGACAAAACCCAGAAATGGCACACATCATATCCATTCACTTCCCAGTGGTCAAACTTTATGGAAGGGCCCCATCTGGTTGCAAAGGGGGCTGGAAGATGTATCTTTAGCTAAGTGGCCATGTGTGCAGCTAACGATTCTAATTGGGCCAAGTGTAGTGGCTCATGCCTGTAATCCCAGCACTCGGGGAAGCCGAGGTGGGAGGATCACTTGAGCCCAGGAATTTGAGAACATCCTGGGCAACAAGCGAAATCTTGTTTCCACAAGAAATACAAAAATTAGCCAGGCATGGTGTTGAGTGCCTATAGTCCTAGGTGACTGAGGTGGGAAGATCGCTTGACCCCAGGAATTTGAGGCTGCAGTGAATCACCAGCATGTCCCTGCACTCCAGCCTGGGCAACAGAGCAAGACCCTATCTCAAAAAAAGAAAGAAAAGAAAAGAAAACAAAAGAAAAGAAAAAAGGCCAGGCACAGTGGCTCACGCCTATAATCCCAGCACTTTGGGAGGCTGAAGTGGGCGGATCACTTGAAGTCAGGAGTTCTAGACTAGCCTGGCCAATATGACGAAACCTCGTCTCTACTGAAAATACAAAAATTAGCTGGATGTGGTGGCGCACCCCTGTAGTCCCAGCTACTCGGGAGGCTGAGGCAGGAGAATCGCTTGAACCTGGGAGGCAGAGGTTGCAGTGAACGGAGATCACGCCACTGCACTCCAGCCTGGGTGACAGAGCAAGACTCCATATCCAAAAAAAAAAAAAAAAAATGCTAATTCTAGGAAAGGAATGGAGAACGGGTATCTGAGACTGCCACAGCCTCATTTTCAAACCACCTCTCTGTCTGCGGGCAGAGTGATCTCCCACCACTCCAGGTTGATGATGTACAGTCTAACAGTCCCAGCCGGGAGACAGCACTTCTTTCTTGACAGTTTCAACAGAAGTCCTGGGGCTGATGCTCATTGTCCCAGTGGAGGTCATTTGCCCATCCCTAAACAATTACAGGGGTCAGGGGATGGGATGTTCTGATTTGTCTCTAAGTAGCCAGGGCTGGGCATGTACCAGAGCTGGAGCCAGAGTCAGAGGGCAGGGATATCACCTAGGAAACCCTCTAGAAGGAGAGTGGGCCAGTTCCCCAAAGACAAACTGAGAGACTGTAATCAGAAAACCATTGACAGGCCCTGGGCAGGAGGCAATAGTATTCCCTTTGAGATTTTGCATCTCCTTGAGTCCACCGGAAGGTAAAGAAAGTCCCCCTACGCTGACTGACAGGCTGTCTTGGAGATTAAGGGTCACTTGACAGGAAAAACATAGATGTTTAAATTCCGGAGTACAAGCCAGCATGGTGGCTCATCCCTATTATCCCAGCTACTCGGGAGGATGAGGCCGGAGTTCAAGACCAATCTGGGCAACATAGCAAGACCCTGTCTCTAAAAACAAAACAAAAAATAAATATTTAAAATTCCAGAGTGAAGCCTAAGCAACATAGTGAGACTCTGTCTCTACAAAAAACAATAAAAGAAGAATTATCCGGGTGTGGTGGGATGTTCATTTAATCCTAACTACTGGACATGTTGAGGTGAGAGGATTGCTTGAGCCCAGGAGATCAAGGCTGTAGTTTCACCAATATGGTGAAACCCTGTCTCCACTAAAAATACAAAAAATTAGCCCAGTGTGCTGGTGTGCACCTATAATTCCAGCTACTGGGGAGGCTGAGGTATGAGAATCACTTGAACCTAGAGGCAGAAGTTTCACCATGTTGATCAGGCTGGTGTTGAACTACCGACCTCGGGTGGTCCGCCCGCCTCAGTCTCCGAAAGTGCTTGAATTACAGGTGTGAGCCACCGCGCTTGTTCTAGGACATGTATTTTTGATAGAGATACATACACACGACAGGCAGGATTCACAGTGGTTTCTGATTCTCCCTTGACTCCGAGATTCCAAGCCTAATCCCCGCCCCTGACCAGCTTCTCCTCTCTGAAGGAGAACGGACCCCCAGCTGGTTGCCGGCCCAAGTGTGCGAGCCACGGTTGCACGCTGGGTGGAGGGGTCTGGGGTTGTCACTGAGCGGTCCCCCAAGCTCCGGTGCTGGTGGGGCCCGAGGATGCCGTGTCCTTGCGGGCCTCTCTGGAGCTACGAGGACGCCTCCAGGCGGCCCGCGGGGACAACAACGGCATTGCGGCCTACGACCTGAAGCTCCTGGGAGGACAGTGGGGTGCCAGTCTAGTCCACTGTTCAGGGCGACCCGGACTCCGGGCTTTAACCGTCGGTGAGGACCCAAACACCGCTGCCCAGTGCCCGGACTCCCACCTGCAGAGGGCGCGACCAACCCAGCTCCTAGAGCCACACGCTGCCTCTGGAGGCTTGGCGCCCACACCCCCTCTGCTTGTCTTCCCCTAGCACGGAGAAGCCTGTCCAACCGGCCAAGAGCCATTTCCCTACGGGGCCTCGTCCCTCTGCGCGTGCCTAGGGCTGGGACCCCAGACACAGACCTGTCCCGAACGAGGGAACGCACGGAGCTTCCCGAGAGGGTTTCAATCAGTAACTGACGGCAAGAGCACGCTTGTGCCCGGCGTCTCTCCCAGTGCCCCGTGCCGTTGGGACCCAAAGTCCGAACCCGTAGCAGGCCGCGGTGGCCCACGCCTGAAATCCCAACACTTTGGGAGGCTGAGAATCTTTTGAGCCCGGGAGTTCGAGGCCATCCTGGGCAACATAGCGAGACCCCATCTCTGCAAATAATAATAACAATAATAATAATAATAATAATAATAATAATAATAATAATAAATAGGAGGCGCCGTTGCGCGCACCTGTGGTTCCAGCTACTCGGGAAGTTGAGATGGGAGGATCGCTTGGGCCCAGGAGTTCGAGGCTGCAGTGAGCCAAGATCGCGCCACTGCACTCCAGCCTGGGCGACAGAGCGAGACCCCGTCACAAAAAAAAACAAACAAAAACAAAAACAAATCCTAGCTTCCTCTTCTCCCAGAACGCAGGAGTTAGGTCAGGACCCTCTGTTCCCTCCGACCCAAGACCTAGGAGTCCGAACACATAGCGACCTCCTC
The DNA here is from genome assembly GCF_001698545.2 of Rhinopithecus bieti. Classification (NCBI taxonomy): domain Eukaryota; kingdom Metazoa; phylum Chordata; class Mammalia; order Primates; family Cercopithecidae; genus Rhinopithecus; species Rhinopithecus bieti. Next base: position 430,920 of record NW_016813587.1, on the reverse strand, counting down.
CTACGAGACGCAGGTGCCAGGATTCCCCAGAACTGCTGTCCCTTCAAGAACACATGTTCCCTACGTGGGAGGCCGCGACCAGAGACTCCGCCCACTTCGCCCAGCCGGCTGTGGTGCAACAGCAACGACAGCCAATCAGACGCGGCAGCGCCGGATGGCGGGAGGCGGGAGTTGGGGGCCAAGGGAAGCAGAGGGCGGAAGTGGCTGTGGCTTTGCCCTTTGGCCTTTGCTCGCTGTGTGGCGGCTCCGCGGTTAGCAGGGAGTTCGCTGAGCGTCTCTGCCTAGCCGCGGTCATGAGCCGGCACAGCCGGCTGCAGAGGCAGGTTCTGAGCCTGTACCGCGATCTGCTGCGTGCCGGGCGCGGGAAGCCGGGCGCCGAGGCGCGAGTGCGGGCCGAGTTCCGGCAGCACGCGGGCCTGCCGCGCTCCGACGTGCTGCGCATCGAGTACCTGTACCGCCGCGGGCGGCGCCAGCTGCAGCTGCTACGCTCGGGCCACGCCACCGCCATGGGCGCCTTCGTACGCCAGCGGGCCCCGACCGAGGAGCCTGGCGGCGTGGGTTCCAAGCCTGACGACGGCGACTGTCCAAGGAACCCCCACGACAGCACGGGGGCAACGGAGACCCGGCCCGACGGACGGTGACTGGCGAAGAGCCGAACTCGCTCGATGGCATGGTGGAGCCAGGAGGCTCGCCTGACTGCATGGGGGGACTGGGGAACCCGCCTAAGGTGAGAGATCTCGAGAGACTAGCTCGACGAATTGGGGATGTCAGAGACTCCCCCTTGGCGACGCAGGGGGCCTAGAGAGCCTCGTGATGGACAGCAAGAGAGGCCCACCTTTTCCGATGCTTGGAGACAGGTCGGCGCTCCTCCCCCATGAGGGCTTGGGGCGGCCTGGGACGCCGGCAGGCTGGACAGTGTCAAGCCGAGAGCTACTTGCCCGAAGGTACGGGGAGCCAGGACGCCCCCTGCTGAACAGGGAGAGCCTGAGACACCCTTCTCTTGACCCCTGAGAACATACCCACCCCTGGCTCCTCAAGGAGTCTCCCCTCTCCTGTATTTAACTCTGAGAAGTGCAGACTTTTTGCTGAGAAACTTTTGGGAAGGTTCCCTGATCAAGCGGTGAGAAGCCCGGAATCCCCTTTGGGAAAACTTTCGCCCGTTGATTGTGACAAGCCAGGACCACGAGGAAGGGGCTAGCGGTCTATCACCCTGGTTGATCAACTAAAGGGCCCTACTTGATGGTTTTGAGGGACAACGTTGACTCATTTGCCCCTTCCCTCTCAGAATGTTGGACAAAGGGAATAAAATTGGGGATATGTCTACTTCCCTATTGGTGGTCTTAAAGCTCTTATATATTTGAGGATTTTTGAAACGCGCCCCCACCACCACCACCGTGCACACACACACACACAGACACCTGGAAGGGACCATCTGGGAGGTGATAGGTGTGAGGATCTGACTCCCTCCGGAGTCCTCTAGACTGGCACATTGATTGAAGCCTCATAGTTCTCTCCCCTGGGCAGATCTGTGAAGGGGGCTCATCCTGGCTTAACCCCCAAAGATACCCCAGTGGGCTCCCTAATGGAGGGCAAGTTATTTAACATCTTTGTGTGGAAGAGGAAATGGTGGAGCTGAGAACTGGCTCGGAGCCTCTGAGGCAGTAGTGGGGGTCTCAGACCTGGAAATTTCTCAAACCCAGCTGAAGGGTCCAGCCTCAGCTACAATGAACAACAAGGCCTGGGGCAGGGGAGGGGAGATGAACCCCATAGATCACTCCCTCCTGTGTCCCCATATGGGCCTGCCCTAGACATTCTGTGGAGGGATGCATTTTGCATCGCTGAGCTGTATTTGCACCCATGTCAGTTAAATAAGTGGAAATGAGTTCTTGTGGATGTAGCTGTGGGGAGGAGGACCACAGGTAAGGAGTATAGACCTCAGACCAAAGGGAGGATGGATGGAAGAGAAACAGTCGCTGCCCTAATCCTAGTGGGGGAGCCACATGCCCAAATGGTTATAAAGTAGAATTGCAATTTGAAGAATTAATTGCCAGGATAGGCTTCTAGGCAAGAAGACCAAGGCTGGGTGCGGTGGCTCACGCCTGTAATCCCAGCACTTTTGGAGGCCAAGGTGGGTAGATGGCAAGGTCAGGAGTTCAAGACCAGCCTGGCCAATATGGTGAAACCCCATCTCTACTAAAAATACAAAAATTAGCCAGGCATGGTAGTGGGCACCTGTAATCCCAGCTACTCAGGAGGCTAAGGCAGGAGAATCGCTTGAACCCTGGAGGTAAAGGTTGCAATGAGCCAAGATCACACCATTGCACTCCAGCCTGGGCGACAGTGAGACTATGTCTCAAAGAAAAAAAAAAAAAAAGACCAGTGTGGGGAAAGGCCTGAAGGGGGCAAAAGGAAGAAATGCAGGGTCTCAGCTGGGGGCCTGGCGTGCCCCAGGCACAAGGCTGTGGGTTTACTTGCTCTTGGCTTCTACTTCAGCTTTGTCTCAGGTTTGTCCTCACCATGGGACCTCAGCCACCTCATTCATCTCTCAGCCTCCATTTCTTCCATCAGGGTGATCATGTTAATCGTTTCCTGGCTCCATCTCAAAGTAAAAGCCAAAGACCAATGGGGTCCTACCCATCCAGGCCCCCCAATTACATCTCCAGCTGCATCTCCTGCCACCCCCTCACTCCTGACTCCATGATCTTGAGCCCTGACAAGCCCCAGGATTGGAGCTCCTGGCAGGGCTGCAGGCAGGGATCAAGTTTCCACTGGGGCCGGGCATCCTGGGTCGGAAGGGAAGATACATTAACCTGGGTGTTACAGATGAGTGAGATTTGCCCGGTGGAGAGGATGGAGGAATGCCTGATTTGAGGGAGGAGCTGTACAGGTGAGCAATGGCTAAGAGCACGGACCCGGGAATGGGAAGGCAGGGTTTGAATCCCAGCTCCCATACTTACTGATTATGTGATCACAGGCAAGTGATCTAACTTCTTTTTTTTTTAGGCAGGATCTCTGTCACCCAGGCTGGAGTACAGTGGCACAGCTCACTGCAGCCTCAGCTTCCCAGGCTCAAGTGATCCTCCCACCTCAGCCTTCTGAGTAGCTGGGACTATAGGCATGCACCACCACACCCAGCTAATATTTTTATTCTTTATTTTATTTATTTATTTTTGAGACAGAGTTTCACTCTTGTTGCCTAGGCTAGAGTGCAATGGGGCGATCTCGGCTCACTGCAACCTTTGCCTCGCAGGTTCAAGCAATTCTCCTGCCTCTGCCTCCTGAGTAGCTGGGATTACAGGCATACACCACCACGCCTGGCTAATTTTGTATTTTTATTGGAGACGGAGTTTCTCCATGTTGGTCAGGCTGGTCTCTAACTCCCCACCTCAGATGATCCACCCGTCTCGGCCTCCTAAAGTGCTGGGATTGTAGGCATGAGGACTGCGCCCAGCCATTTTATTTTATTTTTGAGATGAAATCTCGCTTTGTCACCCAGGCTGGAGTGCAATGGCACTATCTCAGTTCTCTGCAACCTCTGCCTCCTGAGTTCAAGCCATTCTCCTGCCTCAGCCTCCCAAGTAGCTGGGATTACAGGCATAACGCCACCATGCCTGGCTAATTTTTGTATTTTTGGTTAAGACGGGGTTTCACCATGTTGACCAGGCTGGTCTTCAACTCCTGACCTCAGGTGATCTGCCCACCTCGGCTTCCCAGAGTGCTGGGATTACATGTGTGAGCCACCACGCCTGGCCTATTCTTTATTTTTTTGAGACAGGGTCTCACTGTGTTGCCCAGGCTGGTCTCAAACTCTTGAGCTGAAGCGGTCCTCCCACCTCAGCCTCCCAAACTGCTGAGATTACAGTCATGAGCCACTGTGCCCAGCCTGATTTAACCTTTTTGTCTCAATGCCCTTATCAGTGAAATGGGCTTAATAAGAGCCTCCTTGATGTGGCCATTATGATGGTACGGTGAATTAAATACCTGTTTTGAGGCCAGGCGCGGTGGCTCACGCCTGTAATCCCAGCACTTTGGGAGGCTGAGGTGGGCAGATCACCTGAGGTTGGGAGTTCGAGACCAGCCTGACCAACATGGAGAAACCCTGTCTCTACTGAAAAATACAAAATTAGCCAGGCATAGTGGCACATTCCTGTAAGCCTAGCTACTCAAGAGACTGAGGCAGGAGAATCGCTTGAACCCGGGAGGCAGAGGTTGCGGTGAGCCAAGATTGTGCCATTGCACTCCAGTCTGGGCAACAAGAGTGAGACTCTATCTCAAAAAAAACACCCAAAAAACCCTGTTTTGACAGCAGATGATGAGGCCTGACCCCCACCCATGGCCCTCCTGCCCTCTTGGGTTCACTTGCAGCTGCAGAAGCAGGTTCTCAGGAGGTTGCAGCCTCCTTCCCTGAGCCCCTGCATCTCTGTTGCTCTGCCTGAGGACTTCCTGGGAGTCCTGGGAGGTGGGTTAATGTCCTCAGAGGCAACCCTCAGCCTGTAGGGGGCAGCAGTCACTGGATGAGCACCGTGGCCCACCTGTCCTCTGGTGGGACAACATGTGTTCTGCAGGGTTCCTCAGGGGCACCCTGTGGGATGGACCCCCAGTTGCCCACAGTGGTGTGAGCACCGTTTTTGGCTTTACCCTGCCCTGTCTCTTCCCCACTCGCGCCCTGGGATCACATCCAGATAACCATCACCCGAGTCCCTTTGGCTCCGAGGATGCTTATGGGTCAAGCATGGACCAGTGCCCAGTTCTCTGCTGATCCTCTGTGTGTGTCTGCTGCTCTGTTTTTTTGTTTGTTTTTTTTAATTTTTTTTTTTTATTTTTTTTTTTATTTTTATTATACTTTAAGTTCTAGGGTACATGTGCATAACGTGCAGGTTTGTTACATAGTATATTTTTGCCATGTTGAGTGTGCTGCACACCAATCACTCGATCAGCACCCATCCAATTCATCATTTATATCATGTATAACTCCACCAGATGCAATCCCTCCCCCCTCCCCTCCCATGTAGCCCCCCAGTGTGTGATGTTCCCCTTCCCCGAGTCCAGTGAATTCCCATTGTTCAGTTTCCCACCTATGAGATGAGAAATGCGGTGTTTGGTTTTCTCTTCTTGTGATAGTTTGCTAAGAATGATGTTTCCAGCTGCATCCATGTCCTACAAAGGACGCACTCATCCTTTTTTATGGCTGCTAGTATTCCATGGTGATATGTGCACTTTTCTTTTTTTTTTTTTTTTTTTATACGTTAAGTTCTACTAGGGTACATGTGCATAACGTGCAGGTTTGTTACATTGTATACTTATGCCATGTTGGGGCTGCACCTATCAACTCGTCAGCACCCATCAATTCATCATTTATATCATGTAATATCCCCAATGCAATCCCTCCCTCTCTCCCCCCTCCCATTGGATAGGCCCCAGTGTGTGATGTTCCCCTTCGAGTCCAAGTGTCTTGTTCAGATTCCACCTATGATGAGATATGCGGTGTTTGGTTTTCTCTTCTTGTGATAGTTTGACTATGTTTGTTTTTTTGGACAAAGTCTCACTCTGTTGCCCAGGTCGGATTGCAGTGGTGCAATCTTGGCTCACTGCAACTTCCGCCTCCCAGGTTCAAGCACTCCTGCCTCAGCGCCTGCCCCCCACCCATCCCCAGTGAGTAGCTGGGATTATAGGCACCTGCCACCATACCTGGCTTTGTGTGTGTGTGTGTGTGTGTGTGTGTGCGTGTGTGTGTATTTTTAGTAGACATGGGGTTTCAACCATGTTGGCCAGGCTGGTCTCGAACTCTTGAAGTGATCCGCCCGCCCCGGCCTCCCAGAGTGCTGGGATTATATGCGTGAAGCAGCCCTGGGCTGCTGTTCTGTTTTTTACTCTGCTAAGGCACAGGGTCAATGTTTCTCAATCCCTTGACCCATCTGTTAAACAAGAAATCCCCTGATCTAAGAAAATCGCTATAAAAGACATACAGGGATTAGAGTCATTTAGACTACAGACTGAGTTAAAAATAGAACTGAGTTGTTAAATTTTCTGTTTTTGATAACTACTGTAATTGTGTGAGAGAATGGCCTTGTTCTTAAGACATACACGCTGAAGAATGTAGGAGTAAAAAGGCCTCGTGTCTGCAACTTACTCTCAAATGGTTCCAAAACATATGCACTGATATAAATATATTAGCAAGGGTATGGATGGTAAATCACATGAAGCAAAGTGTTAACCACTGGTGAATCTGGGTAAGGGCACGTGGGAGTTTGTTCTAGTTTTAAAAGGTTTCCCAGCACTTGGGGAGGCTGAGGTGGGCCAATCACTTAAGCCTGGGAGTTCGAGACCAGCCTGGGCAACATAGGGCTTAAGCTGCCATGCTCGGCCTACATTTTAAAATTGAAGTATTTTAAATGTAAATGTAATGTGAAAGTATTTTGAATGCAAAATATTTTTTGTTACACGACTTCATTGTTTTAGTAGGACTGTATTGCATTTTATCTGTTAAAAATTTGGCGTCTGAATTAAGATGTGCTGTAAGTGTGAAATACACACTAGATTTCAAAGACTTAGTAAGAAAAACAGATTGTAAAAGATCTCATTATTTTTGTATTGACTACATATTGAAGTGATAATATTTTAGACAGGTTAAATATAATATAAATTATTAAAATTAATCCATTTTTACTGTTTTAATGTGACTGCTAGAAAATTTGTAACTACATTTGTGGCTCACATTCTACTCTTCTTTTCTTTTTTTTTTTTTTTTTTTTTGAGACAGAGTCTCATTCTGTCACCCAGACTGGAGTGTAGTGGCGTGATCTTGGCTCACTGCAACTTCCGCCTCCTGGGTTCAAGTGATTCTCCTGCCTCAGCCTCCCGAGTAGCTGGGATTACAGGCACCTGCCACCATGCCTGGCTAATTTTTGTATCTTTAGTAGAGACGGGGTTTCTTCATGTTGACCAGGGGTTTCTTCATGTTGACCAGGCTGGTCTTGAACTCCTGACCTCAAATGATTCGCCTGCCTTGGCCTCCCAAAGTGTTGGGATTACAGGCATGAGCCACCATGCCCGGCCTCACATTCAATTTCTATTGGACAGCACTATTCTGAGTCCCCATGGCCTGTTTCCTCACTACAATCTGCTCTCATGGCGAAATTTTAACATAGTGGCTCCATTCTACGGACTCCGTGATGCCTTCTTCAACCACATTGTTTCAGTTGTGCCCCCCTCCTCTTGCTCACTTTGTTTTTCTCCTCAGCACTTACCACCCTGTGACCACTACATATTTCACTTATTTCTTTTAGTTATTGTCAGTTTCCCCAAGTAGAATGTCAGCTAGCTCCAGAGGCACCAGAGGCACCGTCTTGTTCACTGTCTTGTCTCTGCTCCTTGACCAGGACCTGACTCATAGCAGACAGTTAATATTTGTTAAATGAATGAATGACACAGATGTGCTCCATTACCGGACCTGTTGGGTCAATATTGCCAAGACTGCTCCCCCTATTTGCTGGTGATCTCAGGGGGACCATGCCTCCTCTTTGGTTGATGCCAGAGTCTCAACCTGGCCTTTGAAACAGGACAAATCTGGTTTGCATCGTGACTTTTCCCTGAACCTGGAGTCTCTCCCAGAATATGCAGCTTCCCCCACCCCATCAGTGTCTGTTCCCCTCTTCTAGTAGCAACAACTTGATACTCTTTGGAGACCCACCCTTCTGCCATTTTCAGTCCACATGGTTTAGGTGGGGCTGACTGCAGCCCCCAGCAAAGGTGGAGCATGTGACAGAAGCCGGAGGAGCCAGCCTTGGGACTTTGGTTGGAACTACAGAACAGTGACTCTACTGTTGGCTGCTAAATTGATGGGGTGTGTATGTCACAGTGGAGGGAGGCTTAGCATGACTGACTCCATTTTGCCTCTGATGCCCTGCAGTGACATCCTTTAGGTTAAAAGCTTCTGCTTAGCTTTGTGTGTAGACCAGTTAATTATAGGAGGAATTTAGTTTATAGCTCAACTTTAGAAAAAATAACAGTCCCTTTCCCAAAACTAACCATGCCACCAGGAGATCAGGAAACTGTACACACAAGTAACAATGTTATACTAGAGATTTACAAGAATATTGTGACCTGACCTACATAGTCAAAGAAGTTTTCTTCTGGACTCTTGCTGGCATCCAGATGTCTGCAGTCATTGGTCACCTAACCTCAACCCCCTTCCCTTAGCATAAAAAGAAACCTAAAACTTACTAACTTGAGATGGTTCTTTAGGACACTAGTCTGCCATCTTCTTGGTTTGCTGTCTCTCCAAATGAAGTTGTTTGCTTTTTATTATTATTATTATTTATTTATTTATTTAGAGACGGAGTCTTGCTCTGTCACCCAGGCTGGAGTGCAGTGACACGATTTCAGCTCACTGCAAGCTCCGCCTCCCAGGTTCAAAGGATTTGTAAAAATACAAACATTCGCCAGGTATGGTGGCACATGCCTGTAGTACCAGCTACTTGGGAGGCTGAGGCCAGAGAATCTCTTGAACCCAGGAGGCAGAGGTTGCAGTGAGCCGAGATCATGCTTCTGCACTCAAGCCTGGGTGACAGAGTGAGACTCTGTCTCAAAACAAAACAAAACAACTAGACTGACGTGGTGGCACATGCCTATAATCCCAGCTACTCTGGAGTCTAAGGCAGGAGAATCGCTTGAATCCTGGCGGCGGAGTTTGCAGTGAACTGAGATTGTACCATTGCACTCCAGCCTAGGCAAGAGTGAGACTCTATTTCAAAACAAAACAAAAAGCCACAACTTCTTTGTCCCTAGGGTGCAACCAGCAATGGGATGACACCCCAGGTGCCCAGAGCAGCAGCCAGTAACTCACCCAGTATTGGCTTTCTCCCTTCCTGAGCTCATGTCCTGGGTCCCCTGCCACGCCTGAATAAAGAACTGGTGCTTGACTGTGTCAGGGTCTGGAGCAGCCCTACCCAAGATGGGCTGATGCGGTTCTGTGTGTTCTGTCCTCAAGGCAAAAAGGTCCATCCAGACATATCCAGGCCACATCCTAGATTCCGGGTACGCAGGCACCTAGTATCCTCACACATCCTTTGACAGTGACCATTTATTGCACACATCAGACTGGGGGAAGACCATTGACATAGCTGAGCACCAGGTAGGGTGTCCTGGGTATTCGGGCGTTAGAGCAGCAGGGGCCTCCTGACACGGGCAGGAGAAATGTGGCACCCACCAGGAGGAGGAAGAGGAGGAAGAGGATAAGCAGGAAGGTCAGGGGCCACCTGGATGCAGGATCGGGGGCCCTGTGAAGGGAAATGCAGTGTTAAACATACAGGTGGGCTGCCGCTAGGAGCTCTGTCCCCCACACCCTAGTCCCATCTCTCAGGCACCTCACCCGGGATTCCCCTCCAGCCTCACATCCTGGAGATGGGGAGATGCTTGCCTCTTCTTGTCCTAAGGAGGGAGAGCAGCCAGCAGCAGAGTGGATAGAAATGACACTTTATTTATTTATTTTGAGACGGAGTCTCTTGTCACCCACGCTGGAGTACAATGGCTCAATCTCAGCTCACTGCAACCTCCGCCTCCCGGGTTCAAGCGATTCTCCTGCCTCAGCCTCCCGAGTAGCTGGGACTACAGGTGCCACCACTCCAGGCTCATTTTTGTATTTTTAGTAGAGATGGGGTTTCACCATGTTGGCCAGGCTGGTCTCAAACTCCTGACCTCAAGTGATCCGCCTGCCTCGGCCTCCCAAAGTGCTAGGATTACAGGCATGAACCACCACGCCTGGCTGACACATTATTTTTTGAGACAGGGTCTCGCTCAGTCACCCAGGCTGGAGTGCAGTTTCACAATCACGACTCATGGCAGCCCCAGCCTCCTGGGCTCAGGTGATCCTCTTACCTCAGCCTCCCTAATAGCTGGGACCACAGGCACATGCCACTACAACCATTTAGTTTTGTTTAATGATTTGTAGAGATGAGGGGAGGGGGTGGTTCTCACTATGTGGCCTCAAGCAGTCCTCCTGCTGTGACCTCCCAAAGTGTTGGGATCACAGGCATGAACCACAGTGCCCAGCCAGAAGTGACACTTCGTGTCGCCTTTACCCTACTACTGTAGACCTACAGGGCTGGTCTTATTTCTCCTCCTTTCCTGGCACCTCCTCATCCCCAGGACCCCACGTGGACTTGGAATATCTCCAAGTATAGTGGATGTCTGGTTGTGTCTGTCCTTCATCCAGTACAATCCCTCTTTTTCTGATAACAGTGCCTCAATTGGAGGTGGGAGGCTGTCATGCCTTCCACTCCCAGACCTTCAGGTTCAGGTGAAGCTGATACTCACCTGCCCAGCTTCCATGATTGGTGTGACCCAGACCTGGCCAATCCGAGCACTCTGGTTTATTCAAGGTGCAGCCCATGACCTCAGCCAGTAAGTGGGAGTCAGCCTGGGACTTTGGCAGCTGTCAGTAGGGTCAGAGGCACACTCCCTCCCCTGGGGTGGGTAAACCAGTGGGAGTGACCATGTAGCCACTGGCGCACCCATTTTGCTGAGAAGGAAGCCACCTTGGGGACTTAGAGCCCAAGAAAGGGAGGGACTGAGCCTTGGTGTCATTTCTTTTTTAAATATTTATTTATTTATTTATTTATTTTTTGAGATAGGGTCTCACTACGTCACCCAGACTGGAGTGCAGTGGTGTGATCTCGGCTCACCACAACCCCTGCCTCTCGGGCTCAAGTGATTCTCCTGCCTCAGCCTCGCGAGTAGCTGGGATTACAGGCATGTGCCATCACGCTCCGCTAATTTTTATAGTTTTAGTAGACACGGGAGTTTCACCATGTTAGCCATGCTGGTCTCGAACTCCAGACCTCAGGTGATTCGCCCGCCTCGGCCTCCCAAAGTGCTGGAATTACAAGCGTGAGCCACTGCGCCCAGCCTGGCCCTGGTGTTATTTCAGGCTCTGAATTCAACAGTGCCTGGACCTTTGCGTTACATTTTTTTTTTTTTTTTTTGAGACGGAGTATTGCTCTTCGCCCAGGCTGGAGTGCAGTGGCAGGCTCTCAGCTCACTGCAAGATCCGCCTCCCGGGTTTTACGCCATTCTCCTGCCTCAGCCTCTGGAGTAGCTGGGACTACAGGCGCCCGCCACCTCGCCCGGCTAAGTTTTTTTTTGTATTTTAGTAGAGACGGGGTTTCACCGTGTTAGCCAAGATGGTCTCGATCTCCTGACCTCGTGATCCACCCGTCTCGGCCTCCCAAAGTGCTGGGATTACAGGCTTGAGCCACCGCGCCCGGCCCACATTTTGTTTTTTTTAATAGCGTTCCCTTTTTTGTGCCTTTTGATTTCTTGGGTTTCTGTCACTCGCCATCAAGATTCCTGAGTGCTACACCTGTTTGAGAACTGGCTCACCTGAGGCTTCCGGAGCAGGGAACGTCTTTGGTGACCTGCTAAGTGTTTGTGGTAGCTGAGGCCAGACTCCAGCATGTCCTGTCGGGAGTGAGAGGTGTGTGGTTCCTGGAGAACCAGCAACAAACAGAAACATGGTTGGGGGAGGGCCAGGATAGGAGGTGTCATAGAGATGAGATTCAGGGGGAACAGAGAGATCTCACGGGACAGACAGACATGGGCAGAGCCAAAGAAACCAAGAGAGGAGAGACATTATTTATTCATTCATTCAATAAATATGTAATGAGTTTCTATTACAAGCCAGGAACTGTTCTAGGAGCTGAGGACACAGTGGGGATGGAAATAGGCAAATTCCTGGCCTCCGTGGAGCTTATATTTGACAGGAGAGAGACAGACCATAAATTAATAAGTAGGCCGGGCGCGGTGGCTCAAGCCTGTAATCCCAGCACTTTGGGAGGCCAAGACGGGCGGACCATGAGTTCAGGAGATCGAGACCATCCTGGCTAACACGGTGAAACCCCATCTCTACTAAAAAATACAAAAAACTAGCCAGGCGAGGTGACTGGCACCGTAGTCCCAGCTACTCGGGAGGCTGAGGCAGGAGAATGGCGTAAACCCGGGAGACGGAGCTTGCAGTGAGCTGAGATCCGGCCACTGCACTCCAGCCTGGGCGAAAGAGTGAGACTCCATCTCAAAAATAATAATAATAATAAGTAACTGAGGCCTGGTGCAGTGGTTCATGCCTGTAATCCCAGCACTTTGGGAGGCCGAGGCGGGCGGATCACCTGAGGTCAGGAGTTCAAGACCAGCCTGGCCAACATGATGAAACCCCATCTCTACTAAAAATACAAAAATTAGCCAGGAATGGTGGTGCACACTTGTAATCCCAGCTACTAGGGAGGCCGAGGTAGGAGAATCACTTGAACCTGGGAAGCAGAGGTTGCAGCAAGCCAAGATCACACCACTATACTTCAGCCTGGGCGACAGAGTGAGACTCTGTCTCAAAAAATAAATAAAAATTTTTAAAAATAAGTAAATATACAAAGTCAAGCTGTGGTGAGTGCTGTTAGGAAATAAAGTAAGAAACTAGGAGTGCTCATGTTTGGAGGTCAGGGCAGGCCTCCCTGAAGAGGCGGCACCAGGAGAGTGAACGGGGCATCACCTCACAGTCAGGAGGTGAACGGGGCATCATCTGGGGGCCTCAGGGAGATCGGGCTTGAGGATGTAGACAGAGACAGACAAGAGAGAGAGAAACAGTGAGATAGAAGAAGACACTGAGAGACAGAGATAGAGGGGGAGACAGAGCCACTGACACCTCCTTGGAAGGGCAGGACCCTGCTAGAAGGTGCACAGAGATGTCCCCAGGGCGCCTGGCAGAAGGTCCCTCGAGGGGGTCTGCTCTCACCTCGAGGCCTTGTCCCCTGCCCTGGGGGCCCCTGTGGCCACACAGCTCACAGGGCACTCCTAGTATCCGGGCTGTCTTTTGTCCCAAGGGCCCAAGACCCCCAATGTCCCCCGCCGGATCCCACTCCAACTCTGCGGAAGTGGGGAGGCTACTGGGTGCCCAGGGCCCCCAGACCCCACCAGGTGCTGGCCAGTCCAAGTCTCCCTCGAATTCCAAGTCCTGGTCCAGCGTGTTGGCCTCCTCGAACACCTGGGTCAAAGGACAGAGGTCATGGAGGCTATGAGGTTGGGGCCTGGTTTGGGTGAGGGGTATCAGGAGGGGCCCTACCAGGCTGTAGCTGACCAGCTGGGCCTGCAGCTGCCAGAGCCGCCGGAAGATGGAGTCTCGGTAAGCTCCCAGGGCCCGCAGGATCTGCTCCAGGGCTGCCCAGGCCCTGGGCTCACTCCGCTGTGCCAGCCCCTCACCAAACGCTAGCAGCGCCTCCACGCGCTCAGCTGCCCCTCGTAGGTCCGCCTGGAGGGCCTGAGGACACATGGTTGGACATCACCCCACATACACACCAGAGACCCAAAACCTGGAGTTACCCCCTCCCCAAAGGCTTGGAACATGCACTCAACCCATTTCCCATCCCGGAAAGCTGGCACCCACTGCTGGGGCCCTGCACACCCCCACATCCTGGCCTCTCCTGCCTACCTGCAGCTGCACCATCCCACTCTGGGCCAATGCCCAGCGCCCCAGGCCTTGCTCCAGGTCCTGCAGCTGGTGGCCCAGCCCCAGCAGGCACAGGTGCAGGCTGTCCTGCTCAGCCTCTAGTACCTCCAGGCCAGAGATGGGGTGCTGGGGAACAGAGGAGCCAGGTCAGGGCCAGTGGGCCAATCAAAATATCACCCCTGCTCCCATCCCCACCCCCTTCTGTAAGCTTCTGGAAACTTCTCTGTGGCACAGTCCATCTCCGGGTCTCTCTGTACCAGGGTCACTCCCACTGGGGGGCCTTCCCAGTGGAGCCAGGCCTGAGGAGAAACATCTAGTTCAAGGTCTCCAGGTTTTCATAGCTCCTGGAAACTTGGATGTGTGAGGCCCCGGGGGTCTGGACAGGGAGCGGGGCTGGGTACCCCCTGGGGTACCCATTCTAGGAAGAATGGGGCTACATCAGGTGCAATGATGAAATGCTTCTCAGCCAGGCGCAGTGGTTCACACCTATAACCCCAGCACTTTGGGAGGCCGAGGCCGGAGGATCAGGAGTTCAAGACCAGCCTGGGCAACATGGTGAGACATCGTCTGTATTTTTTTTTTTTTTTTTAATAAAAAGGAAATATGACTGGGCACGATGGCTCACACCTGTAATCCGAGCACTTTGGGAGGCTGAGGCGGGCAGATCACCTGAGGTCGCGAGTTTGAGACTAGCCTGGCCAACAAGTTGAAACCCCATCTCTACTAAAAATACAAAAAATTAGCCAGGTGCAGTGGCATGCGCCTGTAATCCCAGCTACTTGGGTGGCTGAGGCAGGAGAATCAGTGGGACCTGGGAGGAGGAGGTTGCAGTGAGCAGAGATCTCACTACTGCATTCCAGCCTAGGCAACAGAGAGACTCCATCTCAAAAAAGAAAAAAAAAAAAAAGAAGAAAGAAATACGTCTCCCCGGTTGGTCAGATATTGAAACACTTTTCCAGAGGGTCCCTCCCCCTACAGACACCCAATACCTTTCCAGAATCATCACCCAGTCCTCACTGTGGAGGCCAGACTCTGGGGGACAGAGAGGAGGTAAGGGGTCTGGGTCATCTCAGCTCACCTCACAGTGTTTGCCCCCAGCTGGGTCCTCGTAGGAAGAGGGTGTTGACCATCTTGGGGGCTGAGCAGCAGGCTTATTGCCCCTTGGCCCACCCTGGAAGTGCTCAGGAGGGTCCAAGGAGTCCTGCCTCAGGGTCTGAGCCTGCTCTGGGCTAGGAGGCAGGGGGCGGTAACTGGGTGAGTCTCCACACCTCAATTTTCAGCCTACCCTCACCCCAACCCCGGCAACCTCTCCTGTGTCCCCAGGCCATCACAGCCATGGCACCTCCTACCCTCATATGGCCCCTGCCACCATGCCTACCCTCTTGGGAATAAGCTTCCAAAGCCCTGGCCCCCACCTCGTGCAGACGGTGCATCCAACAATGTCCGGCTCCCTAGGTGCTCCCGGTGGGTGGTTGAGGGGCTCTGAGCCAAATCTAAGGCCCAGAGGCAGGGACAGGGCCATGGCTGGGGGCCTGGGGACACAAAGTCAGGTGAGGGCAGCCAGTAAGACCTCTTCGCTAGACAAGGGTGTCCCAGAGCTCCTAGGCTGTAGTCACCGGGACCTGAGGCTGCAGGAGAGGCCCAGGACAGGTCTGGCTCCGCCCCTTCCAAGAGGAACCTGGACCCGGCCATTTGATGCCCAGCTCAGGTGACAGAAGAGCCACTTAACTCCTTCCTCCCTAGCAGGCCAGTAGCTAAATCTCCCAGCATCACTCCAGGCCATCCAAGAGGGTTCCAGATAGAACCCCTCCCCCACCTCCTCAAGAGCCATGGATTCTGCCCCACTGGGGACACAGACATCTGACCTCCCGGGCCTACCATTCGTTTAAGACCCTAGATGCTTGCCGGGCGCGGTGGCTCACGCCTGTAATCCCAGCACTTTGGGAGGCCGAGGCGGGCGGATCATGAGGTCAGGAGATGGAGACCATCCTGGCTAACACATGAAACCCCGTCTCTACTAAAAATGCAAAAAATTAGCCGGGTGTGGCGGCGGGCGCCTGTAGTCCCAGCTACTTGGGAGGCTGAGGCAGGAGAATGGTGGGAACCCGGGAGGCGGAGATTGCAGTGAGCCAAGATCGCGCCACTGCACTCCAGACTGGGCAACCGAGCAAGACTCTGTCTCAAAAAAAAAAAAAAAAAAAAAAA
>NW_016813587.1:380671-415127 GCF_001698545.2 Rhinopithecus bieti | reverse complement strand
AAAAAAAAAAAAAAAAAAAAAAGACCCTAGATGCCGCGCCCCTCAGGAACCCAAGCATCTGGCTCCCTAAAAAATAAAAATCTAAGACCAAGGAAAGATTTTTTGTTTATTTGGTATGGGGTCTTCTGTAGCTCACACAAAATTATTGGGAAAATAAATAAACCAGGGGAGCCCCCTCTGCCCACGGTTCCAAGGTCGCAGAGTCACAGGAGCCCCAAGAGGGCAGGAACCCGGGAATCCGAGGGGTCCTGGCCCTGGCGGTCACTTGCCCAGCAGAAGGCCGGCGCGCAGCACGCGGGGCACGCGGCGGATGGTCAGCGAGACCCGGGTGCCGCGCACCAGGCAGGCTCCCGGCCGCGCCGACGGGCAGGCGGCCGCATTGGGCGGCGGGGAGGCGGCGTCCAGCGCGTCTACGCGGGCGGCGGCGATGCCGTGGAGGAGGCGCGTGTAGGCGGGGCCGCGGAGCACCAGCAGGCTGCGCGGTTCCAGCAGTAGCGATGTGGTGGGCCGGGGCGGAGGCCGAGGCTGCAGGGTGGGTTGAGGGTCAGCGGGGCTCAAGAAGTCGGGGAATGGGCGAGAGGTCGGCAGGCTCCGGGGGTCAGCGAGTCCCCAGCAAAGGCTGAAGAGCAAGTGCGCTCACAATGATGGAGGCTTTGGTGGTTCAGGAGTGAAAATTGCTGGGGCCTGGGCTGGGGCTGCTAGGAAGGGAGGGCGAGGGCTCTCCAGTCGCTCGGGAGGGGGCAGGATCTAGGCGGCAGATGGGGGCGTCAAAGGGTCAGCAGACTGTGGGAGCTGCAGCTGGGATCTCCAAGGGGCTGGGGCTGGGGCTGGGACCCAGGAATCAGCAGTCCCCAGGAAATGCAGGCAGAGCTGGGCTGAGAGAGCATGGCTGAAGCCAGGACCAGGTGAGGACAGAGTGAGGCAGAGGTTAGAGGCAGTGGGGGTCCCCAAGGATATCAGGACATGAGAGGACAACCGCACAGCTGAGGGAGTATCAGAGCATCCAGGAGCATGCAGGGCTCGAGGGCAAGCCCCAAGGAGGAGTGGGTCAGGGTGTTCAGGGGTGTTTCTGTGAACACGGGGGGTGCTAGAAATGCATCACTCAGAGAAATCATGTGTCAGGGACCAAGGAGAATCTGGGGGTGTCCTGCACCCCAAATCACATTCCTAGAGTAGCAGGACATCTGGGGCACCCTAAGCAGGGGGCAGATAGGGCATCTGGGAGGAGGTGAGGCCCCCCTGAGTTAATGGCGGTGGGGTATCTGAGGATATCAGTGTCTGCTAGGGAGTCAGGGGCATCCACTCAGCAGGTTGGGGCATCGGGGAGCCTCTGGAAATCATGGTATGTGGGGCACCCTGTAAGCAGATGGGCTGGGTGTCTGGGAGGAAGTGGGTACACCCCATGAGGGGACAAGGGAAGGTATCTGGGAGAGTGCCAGGAGTACCCCAAAGGCACGTGGGACCAGGTCATCTTGGAGGATGTGTGAGGCTGAAGTGCCTACAAGCAGTTGAGGCAGTGTCTGGGGGCCCACCTGTTCTGTAGGGTCATCATCCTCCGGCTGCCGCGGCTCGTAGAAGTCCAGCACAGTGTGGGAGCCCAGGCTGATGGTGCTGACAGTCGGGTAGTACAGTGGTCCATCCTCGTGGGGCTGGGGAGTGGGCACCAGGGCTGGGCAGGGCAGGAGTCCACAACCCCCACCCTCTGGGTCAAAGCGGGGCTCCCAAGCCAGGGACAGGGAGGTGAATGCCTGCTTGGGAGATGTGGCTGCCTAATGAGTGAGGGTGGGTACAGGGTCCTCTGCCCCAGTATGGCTCAGAAGTCTGAGTGGGGGGACACGGGCCAAGAGTGTGTGGTTACCATGATGCCCTCCCCAGGCAGATACTGGTTCACAAGGACGTGGTTAGCTGGGAGGCCTCCAAAGAGGCTGAGGTCAGACACTTTGTCCACGTAGCGCTGGAGCCATGGGGGCAGCCGCTCAGGAACCATCCCCCGGGGATGGGGAAGCCCACCTGGGGAAGGCAATGGGGTCCTGAGGGCTCCCCCATAGCAACAGATCCCCCATTAGGGATTCCACAATGGCTGGAAGCACCCTGATCCCCTCAGGGACCCCTGACCCTTTGGAGATAGCCACTGGGTCCTTCAGAGGTTTACTCACTTCTCCAGACCACAGGCCCCTTTCAGATACTCCCAACTCATCAGGAAATCGCTAATCCCTCAGGACCTCCACTGACCCCTTTAAAATCCTCCTGGCTCTTGGGGCTCCTTGAGCTGTCAGGGACCCTCTGATGTCTTAAGTCTATTGGATCTGAGTCCCCTGCCCCAGCCTACAGCCCAGAATCACTCATGCCCCAAGTCAGGATACTTACCCCAGTTCTGTAACTTTCTCCCAGAGAGCTGGGTCCACTTTGGCTTTGGGGCATTAAAAACCTAGGAGGTGGGAAGGGGGTCACTCCTTTCTCAGGATCACACCTCTGTGATTCTCCCACCTAGGTCAACATAGGGGCCTTTACCTCCGGGGTGGAAATGGGTCATCTCAGTGTCTGTGTGACCATTCCCTGGGGCGGTGGGTTCCTAGGATTTTGTGATTTGCCTTCTTTCCTGGGAATGCCTTTGGCCTCAAAGCCCATCCATGTCTACCAGGATTTAGCGATCAGGGCTGCACAACCATGGTCTGAGAGTTGTAGGTCTCACAATCTACTCAGAGTGCTGGGGCTGGACAGGGCTTTTTCGGCCCAGCCAATAGTCTGCATTCTAATTTCCTGATTCCGTGCCAAACCCGGTGATTCACGCCTGTAATCCCAGCACTTTGGGAGGCCGAGAGGGGCAGATCACTTGAGGTCAGGAGTTCGAGACCAGCCTGGCCAACATGGGGAAACCCCGTCTCTACTAAAAATACAAAATTTAGCTGGGCATGGTGGCACGCACCTGTAATCCCAGCTACTTGGGAGGCTGAGGCAGGAGAACTGCTTGAACACGGGAGGCAGGGTGGTGGCACACGCCTGCAATCCAAGCTACTCAGAAGACTGAGACACAAGAATTGGCTGAACCCAGGAGGCGGAGGCTACAGTGAACTGAGATCACACCACTGCAGTCCAGCCTGGGCGACAGAGCAAGATTGTCTCAAAAAACAAACAAACAAAAATTCCTGATTCCTGGGCTCTCTGAGGACAGTTTGAGTTCTGCAGCCTCCTTGTTCCTATTGCCTGGGGAAGGAAACATGCAAAGCTGGGCTATCTCAGCACAGCAAAGAAAGTACTTTGAAAATCTTCCACTGCCAAGATCCTAATGGTCTAGAATGGGCTATCTCAGTCCAACAAGTCTATGCTCCAGTTGATAATCTACTCATTCCCTTCATGGTTATGGAGCTGTACTGGGCTATTTCAGCCCAGGAATTCTATAATATGTAGATTTTTCAATGCCAAGAACGCAAAGGTCTGGAATGGGCTATCTCAGCAAAAAAGTCTGTGTTCTGTAGCTAATTTTTTCCTGGACTCAAGATCAGTGGGTTACTCCAACACAGGGAAGATCTGTGCTTTGTAACTTAGGCTCTGGGGCTGCAAAGGGCAGGGACTCTGAACTTTGTAAATTCTTCTTTCCCCAAACCCTAAGAACAGAATGCAGACTGGGCCATCTCAGCATAGATGGTCTGTGTTTGGTAACCTTATTCCAAAGGCTCTGGGTCTATGCTGAGCTATTTTAACACAGGAAAGAGTTTACTGGGCTACCTCCGCACAGAAATCTGAACACTAAATTCTTTACTCCCCAATCTCGATCTGAACCGGGCTATCCCAGCCTATGTTTATAACCCCCTATTCTCTAAGCTAGCAGGATTGGGCTATCTCAGTAGAGGCAGTATGAGCTCTGTAACTTCCTTGTTCCTTTTGTCAGGGTCTTCACTGCAGCCTTGTGGGCTCTCATACAGAGGATGGGCATTGGGGAGGAATATGGGAAGAGTGGGAAAACAGACCAGAAGGGCACTGAGGTCACCTGTCGAAGCAAATACTCCTCCTCTTCTTTGGAGATGAAGTCTGGGACATAGTAGATTACAGGTGGTGCCTAGGATAGAGAGACCTCCTTGAAGATGTGGCCTTTCAACCCACACAGAGGACATATCATCACAGAGCAACCCCTATGCCTGGAGACAGGCTCAGGATGTCCTCAGACAGGTCAGGGTCTGAAGTCAAGGGACCAGTGCCATTCCAGAATGGACTCTGACAGTAAGAATGAATTTGGAGGAAGGGGGCAGTCCCAATCCAAGAACTCAGGAGTCAGCCTGCCTCCTTCACCCTCTGCACCCCGAGTTCTGACAACCTGCTCCACTTTGAATGGTTCCAGGGCTGGGACTCTGGCGTCCTGCTCCTCCATCAACACCAACTCCTTGCACCTAATCCTGTAGGGAGGGGAGGACACGCTGAAGTCACTAGGCCTCCCAACCTAACATCACAACGCAGCCTTCCACCCCATCACAGGCCAGGCCTCACCTCAGCCCTCTTCTGAAACTCACTTGGTCTCTAAAAGCTGAGTCTTCAGCATCTTACAAGCCACACAGAGAGCCCCTAGGCTCCATGCCCGGAAACAATGAATCCCAAGAATAATCCCCCATTACTCTGTTTACTAAGGGCCCATCAAACTACACATACGCCCTCTCAATCCTCCCACAGAGAACGTTGTCTGGCCCCACACACAGGGAGCCTTTCTCAAAAGCTCTACATATAGCCCCCAGGGCTGCACCCCAGAACCCCTTTAAACACCTTGAGACCTCGCTTCAGACCTGCAACTGTGAGCCCGGCTATCAACACTCAGCGACCCCCGCCCCCCACCGAATCCCATTCTGTGCACCCCTGTGACCCCAATCTGAGCCTCCTCAGACATGTCCACCCTCAGCCTCCTCGGATCCTCCCATTTGGACGCCCCTCGGATTTCCCTTCCTGAGTGCCCCTTCACTCCAGCACCCTGGGATCTTTAGCTCTGAGGCTGACTCCCAAACCTTCTTCCCTCCCTGAATCCTTCAGACCCAGACCCCCGACTCTGAGCCTTTTAGGACTCCAAGCTCTGAGCTTCCTCTGACTCCTACTCTGGGCTCCCCCGGATCCCCAATTCCAGCCCTCCTGACACCCATCTCTACCCCCAGCACTCCCCAAAACTGACCGTCCACCAGCGTCCCCTCCAATTTCCAAATTCAACATCCCCATCCCCCTCCCAGCCATTTCCGCCCCACATTACAGACGCTGAGCTCGCAAGCCAATGGGAGCTCCCAGAGGCCCGCCTTCCACCCAATCGGCGCTCTCACTCAGTATTCGCCCTCCCACTTCATCTTCTCCCAGGGATAGGCCGCGCCTCCTGGTCTCTGAGCCATTGGCAGGAGGGCGTGGGCGGGGCATCGTCATGTGGCACTGGCCAATCAGAACTTAAGAACTGAACCGGGCCATAGGCCAAGTGGACCCGGATGGGCGGGACGGGGGAATGCAGCCGTGACAGCCGCGGGAAGATAAGAGAGGCTGCTAGAAGGACTTCCCGCAGCCAGCGCCAGCCGGTGCCCACGCCTCAGGGAGGCGAGACTGAAGGAAGCACTTCCTTTCCCGTCTTCTCCCAGCAAGGGAAACCCCCAAACAATGACCCGACACAGAGAGGCCATAGAAACGTCTTTATTGAAGAGGACAGGAGTCATGCTGAGTTTGGGGACATGCAGTGAAGGGGCAGTCGTGAGCTGTCCTTGGTGGCTGGGGCCCCAGGTCCGCCCTGGACTCCCTGGGCCTTCAGGTTCTCCCTCGGGCTGTTGGTCGGGCCCAGGTGCTGTGGGGTCCTTTGAGGCCAGTGACTAGAACGTAGGTTGAAATCGGGGTTCCAGGATTGGGATCCCCTCAGGGCCTTGGGGCCTTCCATTTACTAGAGATGGAGGCTTTAGGATTTGGGGTTCCCTTAGGGCTGGGGATCTTGGAATTTGGTGTCTTGAAATCCGTGGACTCGGGTCATTGAAATTCTCCAGTTTCCAGGGATGGGAATTCCTCTGTGGGGTTTCCTGGTGCCTGTCAATAGGGCTTGAGGTGCCTGGGAGCCTGGAATGCATATCCTGACTGCAGTCTCCTCCATACCAGGCACAGCGACCTCATGATTGGGTTTCCTGGTGGCTTGGGATTGGATTTTCAAATTTGGGATTCCCTGGGGATTTGGGGATTCCATGATTCGGGGGTCCTAGAAGTTAGGGCATTGGGGTCTTCTAGGGGCTGTAGGACTTGAGGGCATAGGGGAGTTTGGGATGTGTGTACTCTAGGGTTTGGGATCCCCAGAGTCCTAGAATGGGGCCTCCAAATTTTGGGGTTCCCCAAAGGGGGAAGTCGTTACTTAAAAAATAGATAATTTTCTGGGAGCCTGGCCAGCACAGGAGCTGTGGGCCATGTGGGGTGGGCTTCATACAAGGCACTGGGGGTTTCTTGAGGGTGCAGAGGGTAGGAAGACTTGGGGGTCCTGTAATTAGCACTTCCAGGACTGTTTTGGTGTCTGTAAATTAGGGGCGACAGTGGGCTGGTTATGGTGGGTTTCTCTTGAGGGGTAAGAACAAGGGTCTTTGTTAATGAAGGAAGTCTCTGATTGAGGGGTTGGAGTGTAAGAGCTTCAGGGTGACCATGGGGTCACGACATCTTGAGGGGACTGATGTTAAATGGGGAACAATGACATAAACGTCTGTTACTCTTTTGCTTTGGGGGTGTGACCTATGTTTATTTCAAGAGGACTTAGTGGGGAGTGTTTGTTAATGGGGAAGTTTCTGATCCAGGGTTGGGTGATTCAAGAATGTTCTGCTGTAATGCGTTATGTGGAGAGGGTCACCATCATTTGGGGTGATGTGGAAATCTGTTAATCTGGGAATCTGCTCTGTAGGGTTGGGGATAGGGACTAGCCTGAAGGTGCTACTCAGGGAATCTGTTTCTGGGTGAAATGGGGTCTGTATTTGGGGGTTATTATGGGGCTATCTGTTAATAATGGGGCCTCAATGATCGAGGGCTGGCTAACAGGGGTCTCTACTCTGGATGTGTTACTGGGAATCTCTATCTCAAGGTGACTCAGGGCTCTTCGGGTGTCAGGAGATGCTAGTGGGGACTCTGTCTCTTTGTCAGGTGTCCAGGGCCTCTAAGACTGCATCTCTGCCCTCAGCATCCAGGGGAACCAGCAGCAGAACAGCAACCTGGAAAGGAGAATGACAGGGTCACGCCCTTAGGCAGGCAGCGGGGACATCTGCACCCATCACCCCCAGCCTTTCCCCCAGTGTTTGCTATCAGGCCTTTCTGGATTTTGCCTCTACCTCTCTGGCTGTGGTTTATTTGTTTGTTTGTTTTCTGAGACGGAGTCTCCATGTCACCCAGGCTGGAGTGCTGTGGCATGATCTCAGCTCACTGCAACCTCTGCCTCCCAGGTTCAAGCAATTCTCCTGCCTCAGCCTCCCGAGTAGCTGGGACTACAGGTGTATGCCATCGTGTCCGGCTAATTTTTGTGTTTTTGGTACAGACGGGGTTTTACCATGTTGACCAGGCTGGTCTTGAACTCCTGACCTCAGGTGATCCAGCTGCGTTGGCCTCCCAAAGGGCTGGGATTACAGGCGTGAGCCACCCCGCCTGGTCTGTAGCTGTTATTCTGAGGCTTATATGGAGTGAAGGGTGTTCTGCTTCCTTTACCGCCTACCCGAAAGTGTAAGTCACTAGAATTCAGTGTGGGGCCCTACACCCTAAAGACTGTTTCTGGGTATGCTAACAAGTTACAAGTTTTCCTAACCTCTCTTTCCAGCCCTGACCAGAGCTCCAGATCTCTGGGTCCAACTGCCTTGTGGATCCCTCTCCCTGAATGTCGCATAGGAGAGGGGATAGGGGTTGGCCACACACCTGGAAATGGAGTTCTCTGATGCAATGTCCTTTGGGGTCCGGACTGTGGTGAAGGTGCGTTTGGGCTGCGTCACTGAAGAGGAGGTCAGGATGTCAAGTGAGGGGATGACAGACCACCTGTGTCCTCAATACTCATTCAGACCCCTTCTCATTAATACCTCCCCATGTCTCCAGCCCCTACCTGGATCCCACATTCCCAATACCCATCTGGGCCCCTTGTCCATAATTCCCACCACGTGCCCCAGTGATTATCCCTTTCCCCAGTATCTGCTCAACCTCATGTCCCCAAAGAGCCTTGTTGCTAACTTCCTCATACCCTTCAGCACCTATCTTTTTGGGGACCTTGTCTCATCATTTTCCTGGACCCTTTGTCCCCCATTAAATACCAGAGACTGTCACCAGTATATACCTGAGAACCTAGGACCCTTCCTCCCATCCCCAAACTTACACTCCCCACATATCATCTCCCAACTCACTTGTCACTTGATGCACTTTTTTGGCTCCAACACTGTCCCCAGGGGGATCAGTGGATCCGCCAATCCTGAGGAGACACAGGGATGGGAGAGAGGTCAGAGCCACAAGAGGCCAGAGTCTGACTGGGGGCTGGGGGGTGTCCACACTGTCCTGCTGGTCTGGGAGGAGGAGGCCATCTGACGGGGGATCAGGGCTCCAGGTGGTACCCTGGGTTGGGGCTGGAAGTTTGGGCTCACCTCTGAATACGGGATGCTGGTGCGAAGACCCCATGCCTTGGGGGGCAAGTGAAGTACCGGACGCCGAAGACAGAGCCGTCATGCTTGCCTGTGGGCTGGTCCAGCTCAATGCCATACCAGTAACCTACAGCACGAGGATGTCAGGATTTCTCAAGGCCCTGCCTGGCCCCCGGCCCAGAGTCCCCATCCTCACCTGGGGCAAAGTCTGTCTTCCCATAGAAGCGCACGATCCCCTGCTTCTGGCCCGCGACAAGGACCTGGTCTCCAACCTCAGCCTTGGCCCCATCACGCTGCTGCAAGCTGCCCAGAGATGGGGATGATGGGGTCTTCTTCTTGCCTAAGGGAAGAAGGTGCAGGAGGTGGGTAGGGGGGTGATGCCAGCTTTGGGAACCCCATGCCACCTGGAAAACCCCAAGGTAGAAACCCTGTTCTTGGTTTGAAGTGAAACTGAATCCTAGATGCCAGAGAATTAGGAAGGGGCTTTAGGCCTGAAAGGAAACCAAGTCAGAGAACCTGAAGAACCCCAAAATCCTTTCTCAAAGCTGAGGATATGTTGGATTAGGAAAAGGTGAGTCAGAAGTCAGGAACCCAGAAACCGTCCTTTTAAAATGAAGGGAGAGGCCAGGCGCAGTGGCTCATGCCTGTAATCCCAGCACTTTGGGAGGCCGAGGCAGGTGGATCACGAGGTCAGGAGATCGAGACCACGGTGAAACCCCATCTCTACTAAAAATACAAAGAATTAGCCGCGTGCGGTGACAGGCGCCTGAAGTCCCAGCTACTCGGGAGACTGAGGCAGAATGGCGTGAACCTGGGAGGCAGAGCTTGCAGTGAGCCGAGATTGTGCCACCACATTCCAGCCTGGGCGACAGAGCGAGACCCCATCTCAAAACAAAAAAAAAAAAGAAAGAAAGGAGAATTTGGGTCTGAGAGTAAATCAGTCTGGGTGCAGTAGCGCAGGCCTGTAATCCTAGCACTTTGAGAGGCCGAGGCAGGTGGATCACTTGAGGTCAGGAGTTTGAGACCAGCCTGGCCAACATGGCAAAACCCTGTCTCTACAAAAAAAATACAAACATTAGCCAGATGTGGTGGGTGCCTGTAATCCCAACTACTTGGGAGGCTGAGGCACGAGAATCACTTAAACCCGGGAGGCAGAGGTTGCAGTGAGCCAAGATCGCACCACCACACTCCAGCCTGGGCAACAGGGCAAGACTCTTGTCTCAAAAAAAAAAAAAAAGTAAATCAAATGACCAAAGCCAGGATCTCCACAGATTCTTCCCTAAAACTGGGGGAGACCTTTGGACCTAAGAGGAAACTAAGTCACAGAGGGCAGGGAACCCACAGGTCTTCTAAGAACTAGGGGGGACCAGTACTGAGCCAAAGGGGAAACTGAGTCACAGAAGTCAGGAACTCAGAGCTTGTCTTCCAAAACTGGAGTTTGGGCCTGAGGAGAAACTGAGTCACAGAAGCTGAGCTACCCACACAACATCCCCAAACTGGCTCTTCCCACCAGGATCCCCTCTCTGACCTTTGTGTTCCCTGCGGCCTTTGCCGGTGACACGGGAGAAGTCCATCCGGGGGGTCCGGGGCGTTGAGGTGACAGAGGAGGGGGGTGCATCCACTGCCTTGGAGATCTTGGACACGGAGGCAAAGAGACCTACAAGTACAGAGTTCGAGCCTGGTGTTGTCCAAGCCTCTGCCCTCAGCCCCCACCCCCCATCCCCTATTTCCCAGTCAGCAGCATCAGAACTGCTGAGTGGATCCCCGGCCGCACCCTTCTTGGGCCCCAGGTGGGACTAACCCTGCTTGGGAGGGCAGATGAAGTACCGAACGCCCCCAACGCTGCCATCATTCTTGCCCTCAGGCTCGTCCAGCTCCACGCCCACCCACTGGCCGCTGGCAAACTCCGTGGTCCCACAGAACCGCAGTGTGCCCGTCTGGGGAGAGAAGGGAGGCAATGGCTGAGGAAGGAATGCTGGGAGGCCAACGTGGAGTGCTCGCACACAGGCAGCAAGGTGGGGTGCATAAGGCCACCCTGGGCCCAAACCCCAGGTCACACATCACCATTTGCTGGCTACATGAGTTAACCTCTCTGTGCCTCAACTTCCTTTGCTGTGAAATGGGAACAAATTATACTCACCTTATAGGATTCTTAAAGAGTTGCCCTGTCTTATATAGTGAATAGTGACTAGCCACATAGGACAATTTAAATGTATTTATTTATTTATTATTATTATTATTATTTCAGACGGAGTCTCGCTCTGTTGCCAGGCTGGAGTGCAGTGGCATGATCTTGGCTCACTGCAAACTCTGCTTCCTGGGTTCAAGCAATTCTCCCATCTCAGCCTCCCAAGTAGCTGGGACTACAGGTGCGCACCACCATGCCTGGCTAATTTTTGTATTTTTAGTAGAGACGGGGTTTCACCATATTGGTCAGGCTGGTCTGGAACTCCTGACCTCAGGTGATCCACCCGCCTCAGTCTCCCAAAGTGCTGGGATTACAGGCATGAGCCACTGTGCCTGGCCAACAATTTAAACTTAAACTAAGGCTGGTTGCGGTGGCTCATGCCTGTAATCCCAACACTTTGGGAGGCCAAGGCTGGGGGATTACTTGAGGCCAGGAGTTTCAGACCAGCCTGGGTGAAAATGGCGAGACCCTCTCATCTTAATCTGTTCCAAAATACAAAGGCAGCAAGACCCTATTCTCTGTAAAAGAAAGAAAAAAGGTAGCCAGGTGTAGTAGCTCAAGCCTGTAGTCCCAGTTACTTGGGAGGCTGAGGTGGGAGGATCGATTGAGCCCAGGAGTTCAAGGGTGCAGTGAGCTATGATTGTGCCACTGCACTTCAGCTTGGGCAACAGAGCAAGACCCTGTCTCAAAAATAAATAAATACATACCTTAGGAACAAGACTCAGATAATTTTTTAATTTAAAAATAAATAAATTTAGTCCGGGCGCAATGGCTCACACCTGTAATCCCAGCACTTTGGGAGGCCGAGGTACGAGGATCACCTGAGGTCAGGAGTTCAAGACCAGCCTGGCCAACATGGTGAAACCCCCATCTCTACTAAAAACACAAAAATTAGCTGGGCATGATGGCACACGCCTGTAATCTCAGCTACTCGGGAGGCTGAGGCAGGAGAATTGCTTGAACCCCGAAGTGTTGCAGTGAGACCAGATAGCGCCATTGTACTCTGGCCTGGGCAACAGAGCAAGACTCTGTCTCAAGAAAAAACATAAATAAAAATAAAAATCAATAAATTTAAACTAAAAGTGCATTTCCCCAGTCACACTAGTCATGTTTCAAGTGCTCAATTGTCGCATGTGGCTTGTAGCTACTTTACTGAACAGCACAGACACAGAATATTTCCACCAGTACAGAAAGCTCTGTTGGACAGGGCTGTCATAGATAAATTAAAACCCTCAGAACAGGCTTGGCATTAAGTAAAGGATCAGCAAGTATTCGTTATTGAAAAATAGTTTTTTTTCTATTTTAGAGACAGGGTCTCACTCTGTGGCCCAGGCTGGAGTGCAGTGGTGCAATCATAGCTCAGTGTAACCTTGAACTCCTGGGTTCAAGCAATCTTCCCTCCTCAGTCTCCCAAGTAGCTGGGACTACAGGTGCACGCCACCAAAGCCTGGCTAATTAAAACAACAACAAAACCTTTTTTATTCGCGATTGTTATTTTATGTTTTTTTTTTAAATTCTTTCTTCCTCTGTTTTTTTTTTTTCTTTGGAGACGGAGTCCCTTGCTCTTGCCGCCCAGGCTGGAAGTGCCAGTGGCGCCGGCTCTCAGCTCCACTGCAAGGCTCCGCCTTCCCGGGTTCCATCGCCATTCTCCTGTCTCACGCCGTCGCCGAGTAGCCTGGGACTACAGGCGGCCCGCCTCGTCGCCCGCTAGTTTTTTTTGTCATTTTTTAGTAGAGACGGGGTTCAGCCGTATTAAGGGCCAGGATGTCTCGAGCGCGCCTGACCTCGTGAATCCGCCCGTCTCGGCCTTCCCAAGTTGCTGGGATTACAGGGTTGAGCCACCGGCGCGCCGCCAATTTTTTTCATTTTTGAGTAGAGAGAGATGAGGTCTCACTATGTTGCCCAGGCTGGTCTCGAACTCCTGAGCTCAAGCGATCCTTCTGCCTCAGCCTCCCAAAGTGCTGGGACTATGGGCATGAGCCCCCGCATTCGGCGGAAATATTTTTAATACATGTAAAGTTGCTTAACTGCAGTGAGCCTTTAGTGAATGTGGTTATCATCATTATAGGAGGCTCATTCACCTCTCCATGTCTCAGTTCCTCGTCCATATAATGGGCTAATTAATTAGTGCTGATCTTAGAGGGTTGGTGGAGGGACTAGAACAGTGCCTGGCACACACAGAGAGCATTTAGTATGCACTGGACTCTGTTCTAATGGCCTTACGCATTTTAATTAATTTAAACCTCAACCAGCCCCCTAAGGTGGGTACTATTATTATCTCCATTTACAGATGAAGACATTGACGCCCAGAGAGGCGGAATCACTGGCTCCAGGTCCCACAGCTGGGAAGCTGCACAGCTGAGATTTACCTGGACAAGTCCCTGAGCCTGAGCCCATGACGCTGTGCTATGCTGCTTCTCTAAGGGGCAGTGATTGGTATTCCGTGTCTTCAGATAAAGGTTTTCACCTGTTGGAGGCTCTTGTGGTCTGGCTTACAAAATGGCAAGAGTCAACCCAAATTTCTTTCAGAATTGTGCAATGGATACAATTAGATCGTGCGCATCAGAATGCTTTCTGGATGGGGCCGGGCGCAGTGGCTTATGCCTGTA
The DNA here is from genome assembly GCF_001698545.2 of Rhinopithecus bieti. Lineage (NCBI taxonomy): Eukaryota > Metazoa > Chordata > Mammalia > Primates > Cercopithecidae > Rhinopithecus > Rhinopithecus bieti. The sequence goes on along the minus strand of NW_016813587.1, from coordinate 401,751 downwards.
ATCCTAGCACTTTGGGAGCCAAGGCGGGTGGATCGCTTGAGGGCAGGAGTTTGAGACCAGCCTGGCCAACATGGCGAAACCCATTGCTACTAAAAATAAACATAAAAAATTAGCCAGGCTTGTTGGCACACACTTGTAATCCCAGCTACTCGGGAGGCTAAGACAGGAGAACAGCTTGAATCCGGGAGGCAGAGGTTGCTGTGAGCCAAGATCGCGCCACTGAACTCCGGCCTGGGTGACAGAGCGAGACCTGTCTCAAAAAAACAAAAACAAGGCCGGGCGCGGTGGCTCAAGCCTGTAATCCCAGCACTTTGGGAGACCGAGACGGGTGGATCACGAGGTCAGGAGATCGAGACCATCCTGGCTAACACGGTGAAACCCCGTCTCTACCAAAAAATACAAAAAACTAGCCCAGCGAGGTGGCGGGCGCCTGTAGTCCCAGCTACTTGGGAGGCTGAGGCAGGAGAATGGTGTAAACCTGGGAGGCAGAGCTTACAGTGAGCTGAGATCCGGCCACTGCACTCCAGCCTGGGCCACAGAGCGAGACTCCGTCTCAAAAAAAAAAAAAAAAAAAAAAAAAAAACAAAATTCAAACTCCTTCCGGTAGCCTACAGGTCTGCTGTGACCCAGCCTTGCTGACCTCTCCACCTCACCCCGCTTCCCGTAACTCCCCCATCACACCGCCCCTTCCTGCCTCTGTGTCTCCATACCTACTGTATCCTCTACTTCCTTATCTTTGCAGAGGAAGTTCTTTCCTGTCTTAGTTTGGACATCACCTCCTTAGAAAAGCCTTCTCAGAACACTCCATCTAAAACCACCCCAGCATTCAGCCAGGGACAATTTACTAAATCCAAACATGTAATGGTGTTCACAGCCCTTGTTGCTACCAGAAATTATTTTTTTTGTTTGTTTCAGTAGAGGCGGGATCTCACTATGTTGCCCAGGCTGGTCTCTAACAACTCCTGGCCTCAAGTGATCCTCCCACCTCAGCCTCCCAAAATGCCGGGATTACAGGTGTAAACCACCATGCCCAACCCAGAAATGATCTCAACCATAGGTTTACTTTCTTGACTGTCTCTGCTTCATTACAAGTGGAGCTTCATGAGAGCAGGGCAGGGGCAGACACAGCCATCCCTCCCTAAGGACAGACTGGGTCCCCTATGGACCCTGAGGGACACCAGGAAATGAAGTTGGAGTCCCTGGATAAATGAAGATTCTCTCTGCCCTCTGGGCTGTGATACCTGCTCCCCCTAGCTGAGACTCCTTTCTCCCTTTTTTTCCCTGGCTTGCTCCTCCACATCTGCAATTTGGGTGCATTCCCCATCACCCTCCAATCACTCTGGCCTGGACTTTCCTAGGCAGACTTGCCTCTGAGAGCGGAGGGGCCTGATCAAGGACCACAAGACCCAAGGGGAGCCACGGGTGCACAGAGCTATGCAGATATCTCTGCTTACCCCTCCCCATGGCAGCCATGACCGCTCTTGGCCGTCACTGTCAGATGATGAGTTGTTTCCCCCCACCCCGGATGGAGAGCTCAGCACAGGGTGAGGCTCAAATGAGACACCCAAGGAACAACTGAGATGAAATCAAATACTGGGTGGATAGTTAGGACGGCAAGCAGACAAAGGGGACGGACTGCACTCTGCCCAAGGACACAGCTCCAAGGGATTAAGGGGCTGAGTCCCACCCCCACCCACCCCGCCAACACACACCCCAGCCCCTGACCTTCTGGCCATCCAGCAGCACGCGGTCTCCCAGGCGCAAGCCCAGTGCGCTAAGCATGAGATTGCCTGGGACGTTGTCATAGTTGGGTAGCGTGACCTTGGGGAGGGCGCAAGATAGTGGCACCGCCTCTTCCAGAAGTGTCCGCAGCTCCTTGGCCACCAGCGCCGCCTCTGCCTTGTCCAGGGACATGTCCATAGGATCTGGGACCACCTCCGCCGGCACCTGTCCTTTTCGATTCTGGGGGCCAATGGGAAGAGGGGGCGGGGACTCAATGGCACAGGCCATACCCCCATGGAGGCCCTGACCCTAGAGACCACCAGTCTGGGTGATACAGGGGTAGGACTAGGTCATACCCTGGGTCAACCTGGGAATAAGAAGGGGCAGGGCAAGGCCGGGTAAAGTGGCTCATGCCCGTAATCCCAGTACGTTGTGAGTCCCAGGCAGGCAGATCGCTTGAGGTCAGGAGTTCAAGACCACCCTGGTCAACATGGTGAAACCTTGTCTCTACCAAAAATACAAAAATTAGCCGGGTGTGGTGGTGTGTGCCTGTAATCCCAGCTACTCAGGAGGCTGACGCAGGAGAATCCCTTGAATCTGAGAAGCAGAGGTTGCAGTGAGCCGAGATCATGCTACTGCACTCCAGCCTGGGTGACAGAGCGAGACTCCATCTCAAAAAAAAAAAAAAAAAGAAGGGGCAGGGCAGAAAGGGCAGTGCAGACCACATCCCCAGGGAAACCCACCCCTGAGACCCAGGGCTGGGGGTGTGTCAAGTAATTGAGGGTGGGCCTGGGGGTGTAGGCAGTAGGGATGAGGGCCACACTTCAGTGCTGTAGGTCACGCCCCCCAGGGAAGCAATCTCTGGAGACCCCAAGCCTATAATGAGGACATGTGGGAGATGAACATTGAGAATGGGTTCCTGTGGGCCGGGTGCAGTGGCTCATGCCTGTAATCCTAGCACTCTGTGAGGCCGAGGTAGGCAGATCACCTGAGGTCAGGAGTTCGAGACCAGCCTGACCAACATGGTGAAATTCCATCTCTACTAAAAATACAAAAATTAGCCGGGTGTGGTGGCGTGTGCCTATAATTTCACCTACTCAGGAGGCTGAGGTAGGAGAATCGTTTGAACCTGGTAGGCAGAGGTTGCAGTGAGCCAAGATTGTACCACTGCACTCCCGCCTGGATGACAGAGCCAGGCTCCATCTCAAAAAAAAAAAAGAGAGAGAGAGAGAGAGAGAGTGAGAGTGGGCTCCTGTGGTATATAGTCAGGAGTCAAACTCTGGGCCAGTGGGGAATGGGGAGAGGCAGGGTCTCAGGGGCACAGGCCATGTTCCCCCAAGATACTGGTGCCTGGACAGCTGCAGAGTAATTAGCATTGTGGATGGAGCCTGGTAATGCATGGGTTGGAAATCAAAGATCATATTGAGGGCTTAGGAGGGGACCAACCCTCTCATTCACAGAGGGCCTAGCCTTACTTTCCTCATGTCCTTGAAATGCTGTTATGTACTGCCACGGGGTAGGCTGGATGACCCTGGGCAGATCCCTTAATCTCTGCCTCAGTTTCCCCATTGTAAAACAAGGCTTATAATAGACTTCACCTGACATGTAATGAACACTAGGCAAATTTCAGCTGTTACTGCATTTGCTGAATGTACAGACATTTGTAGTATCTGGGAAGTCACGGGAAACACAGAAACCTGCTGGAGGGAAGTGGGGGAGGACGGGAGCAGGAGGGTAACGGGTTCTGGGCAAGGGTGGCAGTACCCTCAATGCAGGGTTGGCGCCGTGCTCCAGCAAACATTTGGCGGCGCCCAGGCACAGGCTGGAAGCAGCGATGTGCAGGGCTGAGCCGTGGTTGAAGTCACTGCACGTGGAGTTCACCACTGGAAGTGGGCAAGAGGAGGGGTTCCGGGTGAGAGCCTGTGGGACCCCAGCCCTCCTCCTACCTCGGGGCTCATCTCTTAACTTGCAGGTCCCAGAGCCTCCGACGCAGAGCCCCGCCCCCACCTCGGAGCCCCACTCTCCCTTAGCGGCCCCGCCCCTCCCTAGAGTGGTAGTCCACTGAGCCCCCTCTCCCATGCCTCCAACCTCCCGCTGTCTCCTCAGATCGCCATCCTCCTTTCCCTCGCAGCCTGGCCCTCACCTGGGTCTCTACATCCCTCACCCAGGTCCTTGCCCCCTCCCAGCTAGGGCTCTCCTCCTCACCTCGCGGCCGCGCGCCCTTCAGCAGCACACGCACGAGGTCGGGCACATCAAAATAGGCCGCGTAGTGAAGCGCGTTCATGTTGGTCCAGCGGCTGCGCAGGGTCACATCTGCGCCCAGCGCCAGCAGCTGCTGCGAGAGGCGCACGGCTGCCGCGGGGTCCCCTGCGCGATAGGCCGGATCAGCTTGGAACCCCCATTCCAGAGCATGGGCCTAGTGTACGGGGAGGGCCTTGCGCCTCAGGGACTATACTTTGGGATTTGAAGCTTCGGGTTCCAGATGGGGCCTGAGTTCTGGGTGGTTTTCAGCGTGTTGGGTCTGGGGGCCTAGGCTTTGGGGCTCATGACTTGGAGGTGGGGGCCCTCACCGACTCCGTGGGCCCCAGCCTTGCACGCATAGTGGAGCAGTGTCATGTCGGTCAGCCCATCACGATCGTTCACATGGCAGCCTCGGCGCAGAATCTGTGAGTACCAGGTGAGCAGGGAGGGTCACCCACACGTGGGGAACCACATCCCCCCTCTCCCTGGTTTCCCCAGTGTTCTTACCTCATTGCCGATGACATCTATCTTGTGCTGGACTTGGGGCACCCACTGGCGCACAATGGCAAACAGCTCCGGGATGGTGGTCTGAGGGTCAAACAGGATCTCCTGGCACGCCGGGTCATTGGGATCGAAGAAGGTGAAAGCTGGGGTGGCAAGAGGTCCAAGGTCACCCCACGCAACTGACCCCCTCCTTCCAGCCTCAGTAGGGGAGCTCTAGGTCTTTGCCTTTTAGAGCCTCTAATGCGGGATCTCAAGCTGGTGGCACATGGGCCACAGTCAACCCACAGGCATTTTCTGTGTGGCCAGCATGAGGTTTCAAACTCAGGTGGGTTCACATAAAAATCTTGATGCCCAGTGTGTCTTGAAAAATTGGAAGATCAGGCAATTCCCATATAGCAGCAAACTCCACCCCCTGAAACAAAAGCCGGACAGAGAGTGCAGTACCTTGGAGTCTGCATGTCCAGGGGGACTGCTACTGACCTCACCCACTGTTGCCCTGTGAGAGTATGAGTGAAGTTTGGCTGAATCCCCAGAGCAAAAATAAATAAAGCTGGAAGTCCTGGTTTTTAATAAAACTCTCCCAATTGTTTCAAATACCATGTAGCCCACATAAAATGTATCCATGACTGGGCACAGTGACTCACATCTGTAATCCCAATGCTTTGGGAGGCCGAGGCAGGAGGATTGCTCGAGCCCATAAGTTTGAGACCAGCCTGGGCAACATAGCAAGACCTCTGTCTTTATAAAAAGTTTTAAAATTAGCCATGTGTGGTGGTGTGCCTTGGAGCTACTCAAGGAGATTGAGACAGGAGGATTGCTTGAGTCCAGGAGTTCAAGGCTGCAGTGAGCCATGATCGTGCCACTGCATGCCAGCCTAGGCAACAGAGCAAGACCCTGTCTCTAGAAATATAAAAAATAAAAATAGAGGCTGGGCGCGGTGGCTCACACCTGTAATCCCAGCACTTTGGGAGGCCAAGGCAGGCGGATCACCTGAGGTCAGGAGTTCGAGACCAGCCTGGTCCAACATGGTGAAACCCTGACTCTACCAAAAATACAAAAATTAGCCAGACGTGGTGGTAGGGGCCTGTAATCCCAGCTACTCAGGAGGCTGAGGCAGGAGAATCACTTGAACTCGGGAGGCAAAGGCTGCAGTGAGCCGAGATGGCGCCACTGCACTCTAGCCTGGACAGAGAGCGAGACTCTGTCTCAAGAAAAGTAAATAAATAGGCCGGGCAGGGTAGCTCACGTCTGTAATCCCAGCACTTTGGGAGGCCGAGATAGGCGGATCACGAGGTCAGGAGATCAAGACCATCCTGGCTAACACAGTGACACCCCGTCTCTACTAAAAATACAAAAAAAATTAGCCGGGCGTGGTGGCGGGTGCCTGTAGTCCCAGCTACACGGGAGGCTGAGGCAGAAGAATGGCGTGAACCCGGGAGGCGGAGCTTGCAGTGAGTGGGATGGCGCCACTGCACTCCAGCCTGGGCGACAGAGTGAGACTCCGTCTCGAAAAAAAGAAAAAAAAAAGTAAATAAATAAAATAAAAATGAAAATAAAATAAAATGTATCTATGAGCAGGAATCAACCTGTGCCCAGCAAGGGTGGTGCCTAGAGGCACTTCTGTCTCCTCCCACTCGACTCTAAGGAGTACTGCTCTCTGTGACATCAGCATCCAGCACAGGGCCCTGGCACGTGGCAGGAACTCAGTGCGTGGTGAATGAACGAGTTCATGAATGATCAGATTATACACAGCCCAGGGAAGTGCCACATGGAAGGTGTCTCCAGGAATCAGTCGGCATGCTCCTTTTAGAACTGCAGTCACATCATAGCCCTGCTTGGCTTAGAACCCTCCTTCAGCTCCCATCTCATCCAGAGAACAGACTAAAGTCTTCCCCATGGCCCTCAGGGCTCTGCACATCCAGCCCCTCAGTTCTCAGCCCTCTCCCCTCACTTATTCCCCTTTCCTCATTTCCCACACTGGGCTCCCTCTGTCCCTCCCACGTGCCAAGCAAATCCTGTCTCAGGGTCTTGGCACTTGCTATTTTTCTCACTCGGAATAGACTTCCCACACATCTTCACAAAGCTTTATAGATCTTTGCTCAAATGTCATCTCCTCAGAGAGGCCTCCCCAAACTACACTGTCTAAATCGGCACCCACCCTTCTCCATCTCCTACTCTTTCTTTTCTTTTTTTTTTAAGCGATAGGGTCTTAGCTGGGCATGGTGGCTCATGCCTGTAATCCCAGCACTTTGGAAGGCCAAGGCGGGCAGATCACGAGGTCAGCAGTTTGAGACCAGCCAGACCAACATGGTGAAACTCCATCTCTACTAAAAATACAAAAATTAGCTGGGCGTGGTGGTGGGCGCCAATAATCCCAGCTACTCAGGAGGCTGAGGCAGGAGAATCGTTTGAACCAGGAAGGCAGAGGATGCAGTGAGCCAAGATCGCGCCATTGCACTCCACCCTAGAGCCCATCTCAAAAAAAAAAAAAAAAAAAGATAAGGTCTTATTGGAATGCAATGGTGTGATCATAGCTCACTACAGCCTTGAACTCCTGGGTTCAAGTGATCCTCCTGCCTCAGCCTCCCTGGTAGCTGGGACTACAGTACACACCACCATGCCCACTATTTTTTTTTTTTTTTTGTAGTAACAGGGTCTTGCTATGTTGCCTAGGCTGGTCTCAAACTCCTGGGCTCAAGTGATCCTCCCACCTTGGCTTCCCAAAGCACTGAAATTACTGGTGTGAGCCACCATGCCCAGCCCTTTATTTATTTATTTATTTATTTATGTATATCATAGCTCATATCACTACTTAACATGTTTACTCCTTCTCTTTCTCCCTCCTTCATTTCCTTTCTTCTTCCCTCACTAGGATCTAAATGCTACGATTCCATTCTGCCCCATTCACTCCTTTATCTCTAAGGCCAGGCACAGCACATGGCACACAGTAAGTGCTCAGTCGATCTCTGTTGAATTAATGTACAGATTTAACAGATACACGATTTCCTCTTGGAGTCCACCTTAGCCTTTTCCCTGTCCTCGACCACATTTCCAGATTCCTTCACATTCTGGGACAAAACCCTCTCCCGCTCTGCAAGCAAGACTGCTTGGAGGACTCAGCCTATACCCTCCGACCTCCCACTGAGTCACAGGCCCCAGCCACCTCCAGCTGCATTTCCAAAGGAGATTTTCCAGTTTTCTGAAGTACAGCGCCCGCCCGCCCCCGCAACACCTCAGGCCCCAGATAACTTTATTTTTCTTTTTTCTTTTTTTTTTGAGACAGGGTCTCACTGTGTCACCCAAGCTAGAGTGCTGTGGTGCAATCCTAGCTTGCTGCAGCATCGAATTCTTAGGCTCAAGTGATCCTCCCACCTCAGCCTCTGGAGTAGCTGGGACTACAGGTACTCACCATGCCTGGCTAATTTCTAAATTTTCTGTAGAGATGGGGTCTTGCTCCATTGCCCAGGCTGATCTCGAACTCCTGGCCTCAAGCGATCCTCCCGCCTCGGCCTCCCAGAGTGCTAGGATTATAAGCCAGAACCACCATGCCTGGCCAACTTTCTTATTTTTCTATTAGACTGAAGTCAACTTGTAGTCTCCCTGATCCACCTCTAGTGGGTGACATGTCCATGGATACCATCTCTCCTGCTCTATCCTGGCAACGCTAACTCTCCGAACCTGGTTTCTGAACCTCACAGCTGCTGGGGATTCCCAGCCTGCATATCTTCCAAATTCTCCTTCTACATTCAACTCTGGCTGCGCTCCATCCCCTTCTACCCAGTACCCAGATGGAGCTTTCAAACTATAAATCAGACCTGCCACTCCTCTGCTTTTAAACACCCTCACCTTGCCACTCTTCTCCCCCATCCCACTTAGAATATAACCAAAGTCCTCACTGTAGCCTTGAAGGCCTTTCCAGATCTGGCCTATGCCAATCTCTCACCTCAACCTTGATCATTCCCTGAATGCAGCTCCAGGATCTTTCTGTTCCAAGTTCAATTCTGCCTCAGGGCCTTTGCACTTGCTGCTCTCTGCCTGGAACACTCTTTTCCCAGCTCTCCTCTGGCTGATTCCTCCCCATGCTTCGGGTCTCAAACTAAATGTCACCTACTCAGAAAGACCAGCCCTGACTACCCCTGCAGGTAGCTGCCCCCTAGTCATTATCATATCCCCACCTTTCCTTCCCTCCCTCCCTCCCTTCCTTCCTTCCTTTCTTTCTTTTTTTGATAGTCTCACTCTGTCACCCAGGCTGGAGTGTAGTGGCTTGATCTTGGCTCACTGCAACCTCTGCCTCCCAGGTTCAAGCGATTCTACAGCCTTGGCCTCATGAGTGGCTGAGATTATAGACGTATGCCACTATGCCCAGCTAATTTTTGTATTTTTAGTAGAGATGGGGTTTTACCATGTTGGCCAGGCTGCTCTCAAACTCCTGACCTCAGGTGATCCACTGCCCTTGGCCTCCCAAAATACTGGGATTACAGGCGTGAACCACCGCACCTGGCCCACCTTTTCTTTCTTTCATAGCACTCACTCCAATCTGAATTTATCTGATTTCTGATTTATTTCTGTTCACTTTTCAGTCTCTCCTTCTCTCCTGCAAGGGAAGATCATTCCTGGATCACTCGGGATTAAATCTCCAGCACCCAGCATAAGGCTTGTCACAGAGTAGCAGCACTCGATAAATATCGTTCGGTCAATATCGTTCGGTCAATGATTAGACACTTTCAGTTTCTCCAAGAGGCCCTCCTCTCAGCTCCGTACCCTCCTACCTCAGATCCTTTACCCAGCAGTTACCTCTCCTGGGACCCCTTTCCCCTGACCCCTCTCTTAGTTAGCCCCAACTCACCCTCCAGTCTTCTCAAATGTAACCTCCTCAGAGAAACCATGTCTTAAAAAACTCTTGCAGCAGCTTGTTTTTGGTAAATACAATTTTCATAATGTCTTGTAGTTACATATTTATATTACATTATATTTTTCTTTCTTGCATATAAACCTAAATGTGAACTAAATTACATTATGGTTTAACACCTATTTGTGTGGCTGTTACTGAGGCCTGTGAGTTGTCTCAGGGTAAAGACTGGGTTTCTCTTGCCCCCTGCTGTGGCCCCAGCCCCTAGCATAGAGCCAGGTCCACAGATGCTTTCAATAAATGATTGTTGAAAGACTAAATGATGGAATGATGTGTCATGAATCAAGGACTAGGAGTATTACAATTCCATTCTTCAATGGGTGAATGAGTGAATGAACGAGGGGTGCTCTGCAGCCAAGATTCCTCCGGACCACCTTCAAATTCCCCAGAAATTCTCTCACCATCACCACCAGCAGAGCACAGCCCACCCTTCCCAGCCACCCAACGCTCCAGGCCAGATTCCAGGGTGGGGACAGTGTTACCGTAGTCCTTAGGGAGGGGGGCAGGTGCCGAGGGGTGCACAACAGGCTTCTGTCGACGCTCCTGGGTGGGGCTGGGGGCCTCGGGGACGGGCTCATCCTCCTCCTCCTCTTCTTCCTCCTCTCCTCGGGGCGGCGGGGCCATCGGGGCAGGATCTGTCTTAGTCATGGTCCTTGGTGGCCCTCGGGGGGCAGGTGCAGAGTTGGGGGCAGCTTTCAGGCAAATCCTGGAGGCAGAGGTCAGCTGGAGCGGGTGCCCCGCAGGCTCCAGGGTCCAAGCCCCTAGGAGCTTCCAGGGCCCCGAGTGGCCTCCGTGCAACTGGATCTTGGGCAACCATAGGGACCCCCGTTACCCATAGAGGGCCCCGGTATGTGCGCCCAGCGCCTGCCACCTCCCCCAGGCCCAGCCCCCCATTCTTCTCCTCCCGCGTCAGGCCCCTCAGTCTCAGCCGCCCCCTCCCCGGGTTTGTTTATCTCGGGATGCAGGATGCTTCGCCCCTCCCCTTCTCCGCGGGCCGCCCCCTCCCCATCTTACCTCGGTTGGACAGCGCTGGGGACCAAAGTGGAGACTGGGGAGACTGTGGGAGCAATGGGGTGTCGGCGTCAGGGGACGTGATGGGGCAGGCGAGAGAGACAGAGAGAAGGGGACGAGGCCCAGACGCCGACGGGGGGTGGGGGCGGAGAGGGAGGGGCACGACTGCGCATGCGCTTGCTGCCCCCTTACCGGCGAGGGGAGGAGGGAACCAGGAGGAGGGATTGGGAGGCGCTCGCATTGATGGAGGGGCCAGAGGCGGCGACGCAAAGGGGAGAGCCTCTGAGTACAGGGAGAGGAAGAGATGGCTACAGAAAGGAGCGAGATAAGCAGATACAAGGGCGAAAGAGAGGGCTGAGAGAGCGAGCACAGATCTTATCCATCCCCTTCCGCCAAGTTGCAAACCAGGCGGGTGAGGGCAGTGGTCTCCGGGCGTGGTGACGATGGATGTTCCCTCTCTCTAGGACCCTAGACCGGACCCCTTCTCCAAGCTCACCATTCATAATGGGTGCCTCAGAGAGGTGATTTCCTAGAGACTCCTATCATGATCATCTCATCCTTACCATTTTAACAAGGCTCACACACTGGGGCCCATAGAGGTTAAGCCGCTTGCCCAAAAGTACATGAGTAGGTGACGGAGCGAACATTTGAAACCAGACAGTCTGTAAAGTCTGTTTTTTATTTTTTATTTTTCCTGGACAGGGTCTCACTCTGTCACCCAGGCTACAGCGCAGTGTTGTGATCTTGGCTCACTGCAGCGTCAAACTCCTGGGCTCAAGCCATCCTCCCACCTCAACCTCCTGAGTAGCTGAGACCACAGGTGCATGCCACCACCTCTGGATAATTTTTTAAAGAGACAGGGTCTTGCCATGTTGCCCAGGCTGGTCTTGAACTCCTGACCTAAAGGGATCCTCCTGCCCCAACCACCCAAAGTGCTGAGATTACAGGCATGAGTCACCGTGCCCAGCTTTCTTAATCACCATGCTACATGCCTGTAGCAGTGTCTGGGAAACAGACCTGCCGATCGACCCCTCCAACTCTCTCGGAACCGGTATCTCCCCTACGGAGGCCTCCTGAAGCCAGCCCAGGGTCCCAGGGTCCTGGCTCCATTGTCATGGCTTGGCTTCCCACCTGGAGCTGTAGCCTGCTCTGCCTCAAATCATTGCAGCCTAGATGGGGCTGGGTGACAGCCTTGAGCACCTCATTCTTCTAATGCACAGGCCCAGTAGCTCTATCTCCAAAAGATTTCCAGAATCTCACTCTCCCCACCACTATCCTGGGCCCTCACCCTGGTCCAACCTTCATCTTCTGCCACCGGCACTATGGCAGCAACCTCTTACCTGCTGTCCCCGTCCTCCTCCAACATGCAGCCACGGTGACCCATGAACACCTGTCACTTTGGAGCCCTCTTTCCCTCAGAGGGATCTGCCTGCTGCACCTCACTCCAGGTAGAAGCTAAGGCTCTCAGCCATGGCCCACAAGGCCCTATATGAACCCGCCCCATCATCTCTGCACTCGCTTCCTCTCACCCTCTTTTGTTCACTCCACCCCAGCCACAGTGGCCTCCTTGCTCCTCCCTACCCCAGGACCATTGCACTGGCTCTGCTTGGTTTTTTATTGTTTATTTATTTATTTATTTATTTTAGATGGAGTCTCACGCTGTTCCCCAGGCTGGAGTGCAGTGGCATGATCTCTGCTCACTGCAACATCTGTCTTCCAGGTTCAAGCGATTTTCCTGACTGAGCCTCCTGAGTAGCTGGGATTACATGCCTGTACCACCACACCCAGTTAATTTTTATATTTTTAGTAGAGACGGGGTTTCGCCATGTTGGCCAGGATGGTCTCGAACTCCTGACCTCAGGTGATCTGCCCGCCTCAGCTTCCCAAAGTGCTGGGATTACAGATGTGAGCCACAGTGCCCGGCCTGCACTGGCTCTTTGTGATGCCTGGAATGCTCTTCCTCCAAATCCCTACATGGCTCCCTCTCTGCCCTGTTTTAGGATCTTACTTGTTGGTGCCTTTTCACCTTCTCTGCTCTAAAACTGCACCCCTTCCTCTAAGGAAGGAGACCACTACTACTTCTGCTGCCCTCCTCCCCGCACCTTGCCTAGTTCACAAGACAGGAGGAAAAAGAGAAGGCAAAAAGTTGGAAAAAAAACAAAAGTAAGATAAATAGCCAGACAACCTTGGCACCACCATCTGGCCCTAGGAGTTAAAAAAAGTAATAATAACATCAACCCCTGACCTAAACTGCTTGTTTTATCTGTAAATTCCAGACACTGTATGAAAAAAGCATTGTAAAACTTTTTGCTGTTAGCTGATGCATGTAGCCCCCAGTCACGTTTCCCACGCTTGCTCGATTTATCACGACCCTTTCACATGGACCCCTTAAAGTTGTAAGCCTTTGAAAAGGCCAATAATTTCTTTCTTGGGGAGCTCGGCTTTTAAGATGCGAATCTGCTGACGCTCCCGGCCGAATAAACCACTTCCTTCTTTAATTCGGTGTCTGAGGAGTTTTGTCTGCGGCTCATCCTGCTACATCTCCCTTCCCTACTCTGGTTTTCTCCATAGCAACACTGCCTCCCAGATGGGAGGCCCTCTCTGCAGGGGTTGTTCGTCCTCTGGAACCTGAGCCTGTCACTCTCCAGGCCAGCCCCTTCTCATCACCCAGGTTTCTGCTAAAACATGGCCTTAGAGGGCCCTCCCATAAGCCCAAACCGAATTTTTGTTGTCTTTATAGCACTCATCGCTTGCATTTGCAGTGTTCTCGTTTATTTGTTTACTAGTTCATTGTCTACTCAAGTAGAACGAGCACCATGAGAGCAGGGATTTTCCCAGCTGTGTTCACCATGGTATCGTCAACTCAGTACCAGGCTTGGCAAAAAGCGTGGGGCTCCTAAGAACCAAGTATGATTCTCCCAAACAAACAACCCTTGCTCTGCTCTGAGGCTGTCGTACTGATTTGCAAAGATCTGAGTTGGGGGTGGCAGAAGCCTGGTACCCAGGGGATTGGGGGCTGATGACAGACTTGGGCCTAGGTCATCCCTAAGGTTCAAGACATCCCTAGGAGTGGAGTGGTAGAACCCAGGTCCTTGAGGAGGCACTGCTACTACCCAGGTGTGGGTGGTGGGGCTGGGGCCAAGCCCATGTGTAATGTCTTTCCTCCTCCATCTTCTATCTTCTGTCCCTCAACATTGTCTGTCTTGATCCTTATGCACTGGGGGTTCGAGTGTCCAGGAGCTCCGGCTTGGCATCCACTGTGGCAGGTGCAGGGCCCTGGGCAAGGACCACTGCTATGTCAGGTCCTCCACAGATGATGGTGAAGGTTTGGGATTCCTCAGGTCCAAGGGTCTGGGCCGTTGTCTAAGGCAAAGGCAAAGAAGTGGTAGAGATGGGAACATTACGGAGCAGATATGGTGAGGAACAGGGAGGCAAAGGTAGGAGTGGGGCGTGTCAGGAAAGAGAGAGAGATGTGGGCAGAGATATGAGGAGACAGGAAAGCAGATGTGAGGGCCAAAGAGACATTCATGGGAAAGGAAAGAAGGGTAGGGAAATGGGAAGAGAAATGCGGGGAGACAGACACAGACACATGTAGAAAAAAGAGATGTGCAGGCAGACAGACGTACACACAGAGATGTGGGGGAGACAGAAAATATGCAGAAGAAGAGAGACATAAGGAGGTGGGGAAACAGGTAGGGGACAGAGATGATGGGGAGAAAGACAATGAATGTTGGAGAGGGAGGAGATTGCAAGGTAGGGATAGATGAGTAGGAGACAGAGATTGGAATGATGGGAGAGGAGGCAGAGAGGGGCAGTCAGCTCAGGGGCTCTGGCAGGCTCCACAAAGAGCCCCAGGCCTGAGTCTGAGCTCTGTCCCTGCCCCACTGTCCCTCTGTGCCCCAGGCCACAGTCTCAAACTTCAAGCCCCCAGAGGCAGCTACACTGTAGCTCCAGCCGACTGCTATCAACTGAGAATCCAAGCCCAGTGCTGCTAGATCTGCAGAGCCTTCGGGAAAGACCAGACCTTTTTTTTTTTTTTTTTTTTTTTTTTTTGAGACAAGAGTCTCACAGTGTCACCCAAGCTGAAGTGCAGTAGCACAATCACAGCTCATTGAAGCCTTGACCTTCTGGGCTCAAGCAATACTCCCACTTCAGCCTCTTGAATAGCTAGAACTATAGGTGCAACACTTATTTTTTGTATTTCTTGTAGAGACAGGGTTTCACCATGTTGCCTAGTCCCCTGGGCTCAAGTGATCTACCTGCCTCGGCCTCCCAAAGTGCTGGGATTACAGGCGTAAGCCACTGCACCTAGCCATTAGAAATTATTTTAAAGCACTGTGGAGGCCAAACAAAGTCTATCTGTGGGTCATGTCCAAACCACTGACTATCAATCTGAGACTCCTGGCTGGGCATGGCGGTTCATGCCTGAAATCCCAGCACTATAGGAGCCCAAGGTGGGCTGATTACCTAAGGTCAGGAGCTCAAGACCAGCCTGGACAACACGGCAAAACCCCATCTCTACTAAAAATACAAAACTTAGCTGGACATGGTGGCACATGCCTATAATCCCAGTTGCCTGGGAGGCTGAGACAGGAGAATTGCTTGAACCAGAGAGGTTGCAGTGAGCCGAGATCGCAACACCTCCACTCCAGCCTGGGCCAACAGACGTGAGACTCCGTCTCAAAAAAAAAAAAAAAAAAAAAGGATAGAAAAGAGAAGCAAACAAACCTTGTACTCCAAGCTAAAGGATCACAGTGAGTTTTCAACTCTATGTTATAACTCGTGTCTGCAGACAGTAACGAGCTTCTCAAATATTAAGTATTTAGTATTAGTAAATGAGCAATCATTACTTCAGCTCCACCAACAGTTGCTTGGCATCTGCCAAGGTTTTGTTTTTCAAGAAAACCTAGAAATTTGTTCTTAATTTTCAGGGGGGTTAGAGACAGTGTCTTGCTATGTTGTCCAGGTTGGTCTCGAACTCCTGCCTCCAAGCAATCTTCCTGCCTTGCCCTCACCAAAGTGTTGGGATGACAGCGTGAGCCACTGAGACTGGGCAAGCCAGAAATTTGGAAACACAGGTGAATGTTCTGATTTTTTGAATAGGGGAATTCCTAGACAAAATGAAAACACATCGCAGCCAGGCCACACCCATGGATAAGGCTGCCAGCTGGGGTGCCACTCACCAGAGCGCTGCAGCCCCGCACGCCTGTGCCAGCCAGCCTCTCCCATGCCAGCTGCTGTGGCCAGCCCGTTCCAGCGCCTGCCAGCTGCGCCCTGTGCCGCTCCTGGCACCGTTGCAGCCTCCGCACCCCGGCGTTGCAGTGCTCCAGCACTGAGCCCAGCCCGGTCCGGGCCTGCTGGGCAGGGACTTCAGGTTGTGACCCCTCGGGAGTGGCCGCAGGGGCCAGAGGGGTCAGGAGCACGGTGGCCGCAGTCTCAGGGCTCCCCGATGTGGGGTCCAGCACCACTATGCGCGCTGGGCCAGAGACTGTGATGGCAGGGCCCTGGGGCAGGGGTGTATTCTCCTGCAGGGGAGGTGGTGGCGAGACTGGCTTCTGGGTGTGTCGGGTCCTCTGCTGACTCTGGAAGACAAGGCACAGCGTGCGGGGGTGCCATGGCCAGACTTCAACTCAGGAGGAAAAGGATTGAGGGTCTGTTTCCAAGGGGGACTTGCCTAGGTAAGGCCAGACCTCAGGGAGGAAGTGTCGTCAGAAGGGGAGGGCCAAAGGTCAGACTCAAGGAGGGACTTCCCTTAGGACGGGGGGGTCTGGGGGTCGGATTCCAGCAGCAGGACCTCCTGGCGCTCACCTTGGCAGGTGGTGCCCGGGAGAAGATGGAGGGCACTGCATCAGGCCGCAGGTAGCGCACACCCCAGCGCCACTGGAAGCAGGAGGGCGTGAAGTGCTCACTGCACAAGTGCTGGTGGCAGTTGGGCACCCAGTGCTCACGGCCCATGTGCCGCAGCCAGGCCTGCAGCCGGGGACCATCCTTCAGTGGGAACCTGCACGGGTGGTTGGGGGGCTGGGTCAGTGTTACGAGGTTTAGACTCATCCCTCCCAGAGGATACCCACCCTGGAGGTCTCTGGGCTCCAAGCCTGTGCCTCCCTAGGGCCAGGAAGTAGACCAGTCTTGTGC
The DNA here is from genome assembly GCF_001698545.2 of Rhinopithecus bieti. Lineage (NCBI taxonomy): Eukaryota > Metazoa > Chordata > Mammalia > Primates > Cercopithecidae > Rhinopithecus > Rhinopithecus bieti. Next base: position 385,229 of record NW_016813587.1, on the reverse strand, counting down.
CCAGGCTTTCTCTATCTCATACACACAACTACAACCCTTTCTTCAGCTTCATCTTTTAGTATTATTATTTTGTGAGATGGGGTTTTGCACTTGTCACCCAGGCTGGAGTGCAATGGCACGAACTTGGCTCACTACAACCTCCGCCACCTGGGTTCAAGCGATTCTTCTGCCTCAGCCTCCCGAGTAGCTGGGACTACAGGCGCGCGCCACCACCCCCGGTTAATTTTTGTATTTTTAGTAGAGACGAGGTTGCATCATGTTGGCCGGGCTGGTCTCGAACTCCTGACCTCAGGTGATCCACCCACCTTGGCCTCCCAAAGTGCTGGGATTATAGGCATGAGCCACCATGCCTGGCCTTTGTTATTATTATTATTAATTTGAAAGCCCCACCTTTTAAACACCCAACATCAGCCCACCTCTGCCCCCTCCACTGCCCCTCCTTCTAGCCTCCTTCCTGTTCTACCTGCCCACAGCCCCGCCCCTCCACTCCCAATTTGTTCTTCCACATCAACTTGTTGGAGCAGTTTATAAAATCAGACATTTACGATGTGGGAGTTTGTGCAGCCAAGTGAAAACATTTCTTCTACAAACGTATAACATGGAGGTGTGGGGTTTCTGGATTAAGAGAGATTTAAGAAACATCAGCACAAAGGCAGGATGTGGACCTCGCCTACAACAAACAATTCAGTAAAAAGACATTTTAAGACAATTGGGGAAAACTGAACACGAACTGAGTATAAGATAATTATAAGAAACCAGTCAGGCATGGTGGTTCATGCCTGTAATCCCAGCACTTTGGGAGGATGACGAGGTGGGAGGATCGCTTGAGCCCAGGAGTTCGAGACCAGCCTGGGCAACATAGGGAGACCTCGACTCTACAAAAAAAAAAAAAAAAAATTAGCCATGTATGGTGGCACATGCCTGTGGTCCCAGCTACTCGGGAGGCTGAAGTAGGAAGGTCACCTGAGCCTAGGAGGCAGAGGCTGCAGTGAGCCGAGATTGCACCACCATACTCCAGCCTGGGTGACAGAGCCAGACCCTGTCTCAAAAAAAAAGAAAAAAAAATTCATTTTGCTAGGTGTGATAACTGTATTGGTTTATACTTCTGAAACAGTCTTCTGTTAGAAAATCAGTCTGAAATAATTATGGATAAAAGATCTAAGGTCTGGGATTTACTTTAAAATAGGGCAGGACAAAAACTTAGAGGTGTGGGCAGGGCAGTAAAGAAGATTGGCAAAGTGTTGATAACTAGTGACACAGTGATGGATCCTGAGGGCTCTACTTTTTGTGTATGCTTGAAAACACCCACTAACAAGTCTTTAAACAACTCAACAACAATAAAACACAAATAACCTGATTCAAAAATGGGCAAAGGACTTGAACAGACATTTCTCCAAAGACATACAAATGGCCAATAAGCACATGAAAAGATACTTGACATCGCTAATCATTAGGAAAATGCAGTATCAGAACCCTGATGAAATATCATCTGACAAACAGCAGAACAGCTCCTACTGAACAACAACAAAAAAGAGGCCGGGCATGGTGGCTCATGTCTGTAATCCCAGCACTTTGGGAGGCTGAGGCGGGAGGAACTCCTGAAGGCAGTAGTCCAAGACCATCCTGGGCAATGTAGCAAGACCTTGTCTCTACAAAAAAATATTTTTTAAATTCGCTGGGTGTGGCGATGTGCATCTATAGTCCTATCTACTTAGGAGGCAATGTGGGAGGACTGCTTAAGCTCTGGAGTTTGAATGCTGCAGTGAGCTATGATCATACTACCACATTCCAGCCTGGGAGACGGAGGAGGAGGGGAAGGGGAGGAGGAGGGGAAGGGGAGGGGCAAGAGGGGGAGGAAGAGGAGGAGAAGAAAAGTGTGTGTCAGGATGTCGAGAAACTGCTGGAACTCTGGTACACTGCTGGGAATGCAAAATGGTGCTGCCACTGTGGAAAACAATATGGCAGTTCCTCAAACATTGAAAAATAGAATTACCATATGACCCAGCAATCCACTTCTGCTTATATACCTGAAAGAACCGAAAACAGGGTCTCAGAGAGATATTTGCACACCTGCGTTCGTAGCAACATAAATCAGGCCTGGCGTGGTGGCTCATGCCTGTAATCCCAGCACTTTGGGAGGCTGAGGCAGGCGGATTGCTCGAGTCCAGGTGTTCAAGACCAGCCTGGACAACAGGTGAAATCTTTTCTCTACAAAAAATACAAAAATTAGCCAGATGTGGTGGCGTGTGCCTAGAGGCCCAGCTACTCAGGAAGCTGAGGTGGGAGGAATGCTTGAGCCCAGGAGGTTAAGGCTACAGTGAGCCATGATCACATTACTGCACTCTAACCTGGGCAAAAAAGTGACACGCTGTCTCAAAAACAAACAGACAGACAGAAACATAGCAGCATAAATCACAACAGCCAAAAGGTGGAAGTGTCTATCAACAGACACATGGATAAGAAAAATGTTGCATATACATACAATGGAATTTCATTTGGTCTTTTTTTTTTGGAGATGGAGTCTCACTCTGTCACCCAGGCTGGAGTGCCACGGCGCAACATCGGCACACTGCAACCTCTGCCTCCTGGGTTCAAGTGATTCTCCTGCCTCAGCCTCCTGGGTAGCTGGGATTACAGGCCCCTGCCACCATGCCCAGCTGGCTTGCTTATTTATTTATTCATTTATTTATTTTGGTGATGGAATCTCACTCTGTCGCCCAGGATGGAATGCAGTGGCGTGATCTCACCTCACTGCAACCTCCGCCCCCTGGGTTCAAGCGCCTCTCCTGCCTCAGCCTCTAGAGTAGCTAGGATTATAGGCGCCTGCCACCGTACCTGGCTATTCTTGTATTTTTAGTAGAGACAGGGTTTCACCATGCTGGCCAGGCTGGTCTGGAACTCGTGTCCTTAGGTGATCCACACGCCTCGGCCTCCCAAAGTGCTGGGATTGCAGGTGTGAGCCACTGCACCCGGCCTGGAATTTTATTTAGTCTCGATCTGACACATGCAACAACACGGATGAATTCTGAGGGCCATTAGGGTAAGTGAAAAAAGCCAGTCAAATACTGACGATTCCACTTATATGAGGCAGAACAGTCAAATTCCTAGAGACAGACAATGGAATGGTGGTTGCCAAAAGCTTGGTGGAGAGGGAAAGAAGGAATTGTCCAATGGGGATAGAGTGTTTTAGGAGAGGAAGAAGTTCTGGAGATTGGTTATATAACAGTGTGAATATCCTTAACATTAGTGAATTGTACACTTAAAAATGATCAAGATGGTAGATTTTATGTGTATTTTGCCACAATTAAAAATAATTTTAATAGGCCAGACACAGTGGCTCATGCCTGTAATCCCAGCACTTTGGGAGGCTGAGGTGGGCAGATTACTTGTGGTCAGACCTCAAGTGATTTTGAATTCAAGTTCAAGACCAGCCTGGCCAACATGGTGAAACCCCCGTCTCTACCAAAATTACAAAAATTAGCCAGGCCTAGTGGTGTGTCCCTGTAATCCCAGCTACTTGGGAGGCTGAGGCAGGAGAATTACTTGAACCTGGGAGGTGGAGGTTGCAGTGAGCTGAGATCACACCACTGCACTCCAACCTGGGCGACAGAGCAAGACTCCATCTCAAAAAAAAAAAAATTGTTTTAAGTTTTAAAAAATAAGCTTTCTCAGTGGTTGTGGGTGGGGATTATCTGATGAGGGACCCTCTAAAGGTGCCCCACTTCTCCGGTTTCCTGGTGCCACTTGTTCCCAGCATCTGCTCTTGCCCTCTTAGATGTTAACATGCTCTCTATTTCGACCTGGGCTCAAGGCTACCCATAATAAAGACCTCCTTTTCCAGTCTTATTTGCAGCCAGGGGTGGCCACATGATCAAGTGCTGGCCAGTCTGTCCTTAGCAGCTGCCAGAAACTGTGAGACTGTAAATGTTTATTTCAAGCTGCTAAAGTTGGGGATCGTTTGTTATATAGCATTAGATAACTAAGACACGGCCAGGCGCAGTGGCTCAAGCCTGTAATCCCAGCACTTTGGGAGGCCGAGACGGGCGGATCATGAGGTCAGGAGATCGAGACCATCCTGGCTAACACGGTGAAACCTCGTCTCTACTAAAAAATACAAAAAACTAGCCAGGAGAGGTGGCGGGTGCCTGTAGTCCCAGCTACTTGGGAGGCTGAGGCAGGAGAATGGCGTAAACCCGGGAGGCAGAGCTTGCAGTGAGCTGAGATCTGGTCACTGCACTCCAGCTCGGGTGACAGAGCGAGACTCCATCTCAAAAAAAAAAAAGATAACTAAGACACATCTCATGCACATCCCATCTTCACAATGTTTTCCATATCTGTGATATTACTGATTTCATACTTTTCTTAAAACTAACCAATTTTAAGTATTAAACAAAGATACTTAAAAGAGAAACTTTACACCACAATTGAAAATGGAAAATCAGTATCAATTCCATAAACAAAAGCTAACCATAAAAACATCAGATGCCATCACCTACTGAGGACTATGAGCCTGAGGCCCTGCCCTTCTTCCCTCCCCTCCCCTCCCCCTCCCTTTCCC
>NW_016813587.1:368433-380178 GCF_001698545.2 Rhinopithecus bieti | reverse complement strand
TTCCCTTCCCTTTCCTTTCCTTCCTTCCTTTCTTTCCTTCTTTTCTTTTTTTTTGAGACAGGGCCTTTCTCTGTTGCCCAGGCTAAAGTGCAGTGGCATGATCACAGCTCACTGTATCCCTGAACTGCTAGGCCCAGGTGATCCTCCCACTTCAGCCTCCCGACTACCTGGGACTATAGGCATCTCCCACCACACCTGGCTAATTTAAAAATTATTTTTAGATAGAGAGAGGTCTCACTGTGTTGTCCAGACTGGTCTCCAACTCCTGGGCTGAAGTGATCCTCCCACCTTGGCCTCCCAAAGTGCTGCGATTATAGGCAGGAGCCACCGCACCCCACCCCTGCTCTCTCTTTGTTGAAAAGAAAGACTAATGAGTGCTAGAGAATCAGGGACAAAATTCCTACAGGAGATAGGGTAAACAAACATAGGCACATCCACACAAAAGAATACGATGCAGCTATAAAACAGAATGTAGAGGCACTCAGGGAACTGACATACTATTGTCAGGCAGATATTATGTGAAAAAAAGGAAGGTTCTAAATAGACTATCTCAGCTTTTAGTCATTGTGGTAGCCCCCAAAAGCTATCCATGTCCTAATTCCTGAAAACTGTGACTATTACTTTATTACTTTATTTATTTATTTAGAGACAGGGTTTTGCTGTCACCCAGGTTGGAGTGCAGTGGCGTGATCTCGGTTCCTGCAGCATCAGACTCCCCAGGATCAGGCAATCCTCCCACCTCAGCCTCCCAAATAGCTGGGACTACAGGCATGTGCCACATGCCCGGCTAATTTCTATATACTTTTTAGAGATGGGGTTTTGCCTTGTTGCCCAGGCTGGTCTCAAATTCCTGGGCTCAAGCAATCCTCCCACCTTGGCCTCCCAACGTGCTGAAATTACAGGCATGAACCACTGTGCCAGGCTGAATATTACCTTATATGACAAAACATGTGACTAAGTTAAGGATCTTGAGATGAGGAGATTATCCTGGGTCATCCGGGTTGGCCCTAAATGCCACTACAAGTATCCTCATAAGTGGGAGGAGAAGATATTACCACAGAAAAGAAGAGAGGGCAATGTAACCATGGAGGCAGAGCCTGGAGAGATGTGGCCACAAGCCAAGGACTGCCTGCAGCCACCAGGAACCGGAACAGGCCAAGAAGAGATTCTCCCCCAGAACCTCCAGTGGAGTACAGCCCTGCCGACACCTTGGTTTTGGCCCAGGAAAGCCCATTTGGACTCCTGGCCTCCAGAACTGTTAGAAAATAATTTGTCTTGTTTTAAGCCACCAAGTTTGTAACAAGCAGTATGGGAAACTAATAGTGTAATAAAGGGAGAAATAAGACTGTCTTTCACATTTGCTGGTATTTGAAACCATGGTGAGGTGGTTTGGCTCTGTGTCCCCACCCAAATCTCATCTTGAACTGTAATCCCCATGTGTCAAGGGAGGGACATGATGCGAGGTGACTGGTCATGGGGGATGTTCCCATGATACTGAGTGAGTTCTCATGAGATCTGATGTTTTAAAAGTGGCAGTTCCCCTCTTGCTCTCTTTCTCTCCTGCCTCCATGTAAGATGTTTGCTTCCCCTTTGCCTTCCACCATGATTGTAAGCTTCCGGAGGCCTCCCCAGCCATTCAGAATGGTGAGTCCATTAAACCTCTTTCCTTTATGAATTACCCAGTCTCAGATAGTTGTTTATAGTAGTGTGAGAACAGACTAATACACATAGGAAGGACACACAAGAAACTAAAGAGGCTCCCAGTGGGGAGGAGGTGGATGGGATGAACGGAGATGGAGAGAGCCAAGACTTCTCAGACAAGGCAGATGGAGGTGGAGGGGGCGGGCAGCTGGCGAAAGAGCACAGAAAGGCTGACTCAGAGAAGAGCAGTGGCATCCAGAGAGCAGAACCCCAGGGCACACAGCCAGGGAGTCTGGCTGCTGCAGTCAGCTTCCCTCTAAGATCCCAATGTTCTCAGTGGCCCCATTCTTCCTGGACACAAACATGAGATCTATTGCAACAGCATTCCCCATTCTTATTGCCACTATCTCCCAGGCAGAATTTACCAATGGACTACTCATATCTACTCTCTGCCATTTCCTTACTAACATAATTCCAACCTTCTTTGAGGCCATAATGTGTCCTGCTAAAAGACTACGTTTCCCAGGATCCTTTGCAGCTGGGTGGGGCCATGTGACTACCTTCTGGCCAATGAATGCTTTAGTGTTGTTTGGGACCTCTGGGATGGTGCCTTAAACGGAAGGGATGATCAACTGGATTCAGCAGCTCAAAGAGGAAAGGAAGAAAGTCAATATCCTAAGAAACATCTCCTTAATTGGTCTTTCTCTTGTTCCTCTGGATAGCAGCATTTATAATGGGCAATATTGCTTTCTAAAAAACTACCTTAAGCAGACAGCAAGTGTTCCCCTTTGAATGCAGTCAAATGCTCTACCACTGAGCTATACCTCCATGTTCCCCTTTGTATAAGCTATTTTAGTCTTGTTGGTCATCTTCTCCAGAGTATGGGGTGGCATATACTGCTAGAAGTCCTTTTTTTCTTTCTTACTAATGTAACTCAAAATTTATTCAGGCTGATTAAATGCACAGCTAAAAGACCACAATTCCCAGCCTCTTTTCCAGATGGGGGTGACCAGTGATGAAAAGGTGCCATTGAATGGGGTTTCTGGGAAGGCCTTATAAAGGGAGTTGATTCAGTTTAGACCTGAACGCTTTTTGCTCTTTCTCCCTTCCCTTTTCCTCCTATAAGGAATGGTAGCAATGGTGGCTAGGGCACTGGCAGCCACCTTGAATGGAAGCCACAGGCTAAGGATGACAGAGCAGAAAGAGGCCAGGCACGGTGGCTCACACCTGTAATTCCAACACTTTGAAGGCCAAGGTGGGAGGATCATTTGAGGTCAGGTGTTTGAGACCAGCCTGGCCAACATGGCAAAACCCTGTATCTACTAAAAATACAAAAATTAGCTGGGTATGGTGGCACGCAGCTGTAATTCTGTAATTCCAGCTATTTGGGTGGCTGAGGCATGAGAATCCCTCGAACCCGGGATGTGGAAGTTGCAGTGAGCTGAGACCGTGCCATTGCATTCTAGCTTGGGTGACAGAATGAGACTTTCAAAAAAAAAAAAAAAAAGGAAAGAAAAAAAGAGAGAAAGAGAGATAGGACCCTCATTTCTGATGACTGTGGAACTACTATCCCAGTGCTGGTTTGCCAACCTCTGTAATTGGTCTATATGAGGGAAAATAAACCCTGTAATAGACTGTATTACTGTTCAGAATGTCTGCTGCCTCCCTCCACATAAGGATTTCACATGCCCACTCCATTGACTTGAGGCTTGCTATATACTTGCTCCAGTCAAAGAATGCCAGTGAAAGTGACATGGGCCTCTTCTAAATATAAAATTGACCAAGAGCCAGCAGATGATTCACTCCACTTCTCTTTTCCTCCTCCCGCAAGAACAGCAATATTACAAATAGGGACAGTTTCTTCAGCCTGAGACCCCAATTAAGATACTGTAGAGTAGGACCACAAATTACCTGCAAAGGACATAGTGTGAGCAAGAAATACGCCTTTGGGCCAGGTGTGGTGATTCACGCCTGTAATCCCAGCACTCTGGGAGGCCAAAGCAGGAGGACTGATTGAGCCCAGGAGTTCCAGCCTGGGCAACACAGTGAGACTTCATTTTTTTTTTTTTTTGAGATGGAGTTTCGCGCTTGTTGCCTAGGCTGGAGTGCAGTGGCACGATCTCGGCTCACTGCAACCTCTGCCTCCCAGGTTCAAGCGATTCTCTTGCCTCAGCCTCCCGAGTAGCTGGGATTACAGGCACCTACCACCACACTCGGCTAATTTTTTGTATTTTTAGTAGAAACAGGCCTTTTTTTTTTTGGAGACGGAGTCGCTCTGTCACCCAGCCTGGAGTGCAGTGGCATGATCTTGGCTCACTGCCACAATCTTGGCTCACTGCAACCTCCGCCTCCCAAGTTCACACGATTCTCCCATCTCAGCCTCCTGAGTAGCTGGGATTACAGGCACGTGCCACCACACCTAGCTAATTTTTTTTTTTTCTTTTTTTGAGACGGAGTCTGGCTGTGTTGCCCAGGCTGGAGTGCAGTGGCCGGATCTCAGCTCACTGCAAGCTCCGCCTCCCGGGTTTACCCCATTCTCCTGCCTCAGCCTCCCGAGTAGCTGGGATTACAGGCGCCCGCCACCTCGCCTGGCTCGCTAATTTTTGTATTTTTAGTAGAAATGGGGTTTCACCATGTTGGCCAGGCTGGTCTCGAACTCCTGACCTCAGGTGATTCCAAAGTGCTGGGATTACAGGCGTGAGCCACCGCGCCCAGCTCAGTGGGACTTCATTTCTACAAAAATTAGAGAAATTTGCCTGACAAGGTGGTGTCTGCCTGTAGTCCCAGCTACTCAGGAGGCTGAGGTGGGAGGACTGCTCGAGCCCAGGAGTTTGAGGCTGCAGTGAACCATGATGGTGCTGCACTCTAGCCCAGGTGATAGAGATCCCTTCCTAAAACAACAACAACAACAAAACAAAACAATAAAAAACACCTCTGTTGTAGTAAGCCACTGAGATTTGAGAAGTTTGTTCGTGCAGCATAACTTAACTACACTGATTCCTATAGACCCCATAATTTGTTTAATCAACTCTTATTGCAGGACTTTGTTAATACCAAGCAGATATAATTCTAAATGATAGGTCCCCCATAAGAGATGACTCCATTGCCACTGTCCCTGAAAGGGCCTAAGACAGAGCTAATGAAAGCTAGCCAGGCATGGTGGTGCATGTCTATAGTCCCAGTTACTCAGGAGGCTGAAATGGAGCTGGTCTGAGTGTTGTGGGTTATTGCTAAGCTGATTTAACATTGTCTCCCACACAACCATGCTTGACTAGCATAAAAATAAAATGAAACATGAAGAAAAAAAAAAAAAAACAAAGGAGGCTGAGATGGGAGGAATGCTTGAGCCTGGGAGGTCGAAGCTGCAGTGAGCCATGATCGCACCACTGTATTCCAGTCTGGGTGACAAAGCAAGATCATGTTTCAAAAGAGAGAGAGCGAGAGAGTGAACTAATGAGTGTTCCCTTTGGCTGCCAAGCAGGATTTCAAGTTATTTCCTGGCAGCCACTTCCCTCAACGTGTCTCATCTTATCTCTCACCTGGCATCCATGCCCTCTCCTAAGCCTCTTTTGGAAACTGCTTTTCATCTAACTCTTAACTGAGTGGCTTCTGCATGGCTGACTCAGAGGTAGGCCCTGAGGTGTAAATGGGTTAGTCACTATTGGGTGCCAATGAAGACATGAAGTGATTTTCATACAGTCATCTGGCTGCTGTATACAGTCGTCATCATTCCCCCTTATTATTACCTACAAAGCACTTAGAACAGTGCCTGGCATAAGGTAAATACTCTCTAAGTAAATACTGTTGTTGTTATGAGTGAGGTAAGAGTGGAAACAGGGGCTGGGCATGGTTGCTCATGCCTGTAATCCCAGTACTTTGGGAGGCCCAGGTGAGTGGATCACCTGTGGTCAGGAGTTCAAGACCCACCTGGCCAACATGGTGAAACTCCACCTCTACTAAGAATACAAAGAATTGGCTGGGTGTCGTGGTGTGCACCTGTGGTCCCAGCTACTCGGGAGGCTAAGATAGGAGAATCGCTTGAACCTGGGAGGCAGAGGTTGCAGTGAGCCGAGATCATACCACTGCACTCCAGCCTGGGTGGCAGAGCAAGACCCTGTCTCAAAAAAAAAAAAAGATGATGGCAGCCTGGACTACGTGACGACAGTAGATGTAATGAGAAGTAGTCTGGGAATGTGTTTTCCCTATTTCTTATTTATTTATTTTGAGACAAGGTCTCACACAGTTGCCAAGGCTAGAATACAGTGGTGTGATCACAGCTCACTACAGCCTTGGCCTCCTGGGCTCGTGATTCTCTACCTCAGTGTCCAGTGTAGCTGGAACTACAGGCATGCACCACCATGTCCGGCTAATTTTTACATTTTGTAGAGATGGGGTTTTGCCATGTTGCCCAGGCTGGTCTCGAATTGCTGGGCTCAAGCAATCCTCCTGCCTCGACTTCCCAAAGTGCTGGGATTACAGGTGTGAGCCAGCACGCCCAGCCTATCTTTTCTTATTTCTTAATGATTTATTTGGGACTTTCTCATTTGTGTTTATAACTGTCTTGTCAAGGTGTTAGAGATTTTGTTGTGGTTGTTGCAGGATGGAGACATGTCTTGAGGGTAGAGCCAAAGGGCGGGTTAATGGACTAGCGGTGGATGAAAAGGAAGGATCATGGGTAACTCCCAGGTCACGTACTTAGTTCCTCAATGTTTGACCCTCACCTATCCATGAGCTCTGTCATGGCAGAAACAAGATCTGTCAGGGTTCTTTGTGTCCAGCAGGGGCTTACTTGCTTCTCCAAGAAATACTCAAAAAGTTGCTGAATTAATCAACAGCTGCCAGAGTCATATACAGGCTTAAAGTCCCCCCGGATCCCTTTGGCCCTATACCAGGGTCCCTCAAAGGATCCATGAGACATGGACTGCTGGCTTTCCTGGAGATCCCATCTGAAATGCATTCATCAAATCCACCCAACAGATTTTTACTAAGCACCTACTATGTGCCAGGCACTGTTCTAGAGGTTGGAGACACAAACAAGAGGAAACAAGAAAGACAAAGAAAGACAAAACCTCTGGCTTGATTGAGGTGACATTCTAGTGGGGGAGATACGGAATGCATACATCAAAAATGCGATATGCAGACAGTGATGTGTTAAAGGGAAAAATAAAGCAGGAGACAGAATCGTGTGTGTGTTTCGGTGTCAGTTACAGTTTTCCATAGGGTGGTAGTCATAAAGGCAAGAACTTTGAAATCAGAGGGAATGGCACAGGCAAAGTCCCCAGGGCAGTAACAAGCCTGCCATGCTACAGAACATGAAGTAGGCCAGTGTCACTGGAGTGAAGGGCAGGAGGAAAGAGATGAAGTCACACTGGTATCAGGGAACCAGCTCTGTAGGACTTTGCAGGCCTGCTTTCTACCTGCTCCAGCCTCACTTTATTTTTTACAGTGAGGTGGGAGTCAGGGAAGGGATCTGGGCAGAGGAGGGCGCTGATCTGACTCAGGTGTTCACAGGCTCCCTCTGGCTGCAATCAGGGAACTACTAAGATAGGACAGACTGGAAGGTTTTGGGGGAGACGCGATCACAAGCTCAGTTTCGGATGCTCTGAGTTTCAGATGGCTCAAATGCGTGGGGAGGGCAAGTGGGCATCTGCAGGCTCTTACAGAGCCTGCACCGACTTCACTTTTTACATCCGTTTCCCTCTTCGGCTCGCTTCGTTCGCTACCTGTAGTTAATCGTCTACTCCTGATGTTTCCCACGCCAGCACCTTTGCAGGTGCAGTGGACACTGCCGGGAAGGCCATCTCCTCACGGTTTAACCCCACTTCCTAACACCCTCAAGCGAGACCAGAAGCCCCGCACAGCTTCACTAAAGCTCGGGCCCCGCCCCTCCCCGGGTCCCGCCTCCCTCAAGCCCCGCCCCGCGCTGCGCTCACTTGTAGAAGCTCACAGGGCGGTTGTCTGCGCCCAAGCGGCCCGCAGTGTTGGAGCAGTTCGGCGCCCTGCAGTACTTAGGCATGGCTGTCCAGCCCCGTTGAGTTTTGCCGGGTCAGCAGCTGCACTTTGGTTCTCGCGGAGCGCCACCGAACCCCGCCCCGCCCGCGCGCTCGCCGCCTGCCTCACGTGACGTCCGTGGGGACTTGTCACGTGCCGGGGAAAGCGCTGAGAGCGCCTGCCTACTAGGCGCCCCTCCAGTGCCACAGTCACGCCCTCGTCACGTAGCGAATTGGCTATAGCGAGAACTGTGCGCCTGCGCAAAGCCTGCCCTTCTCCACCCGACTTTCATCACGTGCTGGGGAGAGGGGGCGGCGTCACGTCGTTTCTGAGCCTGCGCCAACCAAATCAACTGGCCAGTCAATCTCTTACGGCTCCACCCTACGCCTATATCCGGGCGACCGTCGGAGCGCATATAGTTCCTCTGGGTGGCGGCAAAAACCGAGGTGAGGCAGCTGGGGCCTTAGCCTCGTAAAAGTTAAAACCTGTGTGTTTCAGCGAATAATGAAAACGGAGTCTGGATGAAAGACCCCATGACTCTTGATCAGGCATCCAGTACACTAGCCGTGGCCCCGCCCCACCAGGCACTCGCTCCGCCTCTTCGCTCCCATTGGTCCTAAGTGCCGCCCGGCAGCCCTGCGGTTGGCCAGGCCGGGCCTGTGGCGTCCAATAGGCGGCGGCGCCGGCTTTCCCGCGGCTGTTCGCTGTTCCAGTGGGTCGTGGCGGTGGCGGCGGTTAAGGGGTGTAACGGTCGCCCGGCTCCGGCGTGACGATGGCGGCCGTAGGGTCCGGAGGCTGTGCGCGGAACGATGCAGGGGAGAAGCTGCCCTCTGTGATGGCGGCAGTTCCGGCGCGGAGGGGTCAGTCTTCCCCGCCACCCGCCCCACCGCTCTGCCTCCGGCGGCGGACGCGACTCTCGACGGCCTCCGAGGAGACGGTGCAGAACCGGGTGAGAAGCTGCTTGTCATGTCTACCCCAGTTCCAGGCCTCCTGGGTTTCCCCTAGTCCCGTCCTGAGAACTGTGGGCCCGACTATCAGTTCCCGGCCAGTCCCCTCAGGCTGTTCCCTGTCTTGGCTCGTCCCCTAAGTCCCGCCCCTTTAGCCACGGCCCCTCCCACTTTCCCTCTCCTCGTTGCATTCCCTGCTCCACTCTCAGCGTTGGAGTAATTCCGGGGTTCCTCCCTGGTTCCCACCACTGGGGAATGCATTTTGCTTCTGCAAATCACAGCCTAGTCCTCCTATACTTTAACCCCCGTTCTATCGCCTTTAGACGTCACGATCATAGCTCACTGCAGCCTCACTGCCCTGGCTCCCGCTGGGTCATTAAGGTCCCTTCGAGGGTTCAGTCCAGAGTGTTAACTGCCCCAACTCTTTCTCGCTTCTACCTCGCCTTCTCTCACCTTCTGCGGTCTCTATCGTTTTTCCTCACGAAGGTGGGATTCTTAATCCATATTGTCAGTCAAAACGATGACAAAGACGTAAGAAGTTATTTATAAAATCCCCGCAGTGCTGCCTGGGGAGGAGGGCGTACAGAACAGTTCCCTAAATTCTGAGACAGAAACACAGAAGGAAATGATTTCACAGTAGGTAGAAGGAATTCCATTAGCACAGCGGCAATTAAAAAAAAATTGTTTTCCAGCTCTGTAGGCACAAAATCTGTTTTTATAAAATGGAGATGATAAGAACCATACTACTGGTAGGGTGCGGTGGCTCACGCCTGTAATCCTAGCATTCTGGGATGCCAAAGTGGGCTGTTCACCTGAGATCAATTCAAGACCAGCCTGGCCAACATGGTGAAACCCCGTCTTTACAAAAGTACAAAATTAGCGGAGCGTGCTAGCGCGCGCCTGTAATCCCTGCTACTCGGGAGGCTGAGGCGGAAGAAATCACTTGAACCCGGGAAGCGGAGTTTGCAGTGAGCTGAGGTCAAGCCACTGCACTCCAGCCTGGGCGACAGAGTGAGACTGTCTCAAAAAAAAAAAAAAAAAAAAAAGTTATACTATTGCATTGGAGGGAAATGAAATTTGACTTGTGATCTTCTTGGCACAGAGTCCAGATAAAGGGAGGATACCTGGTAGCTGCTGGTGGAGCTTGTTCCTGCCCCATGACTTTCTCCTGCACTGTGATTATACTGCCCACTCCTGGCTACAGGGCTCTGGCTGTACCTCCCATGTCCTCCCTGTCACCAGCGTTCAGTCACATTGGCCTGCTTTTGGTTCTCCTGAGGCCCCATGTTCTTTTCTGCCTCCTTAGCCTGGGTTTTTTGCTGCAATCTACCTGGCTGGCTCCTTCCCATCCTTCAAGTCTCAGCCTGAATGTCGCTATCTTGAAAGGCCTTCTTGAACCCCATTCTAAAGCAGATACCCTGTGCCCGGCCTCTTAGTACTTTTATATATATAAAAGATTTGAATCCCCACAACAAGCCAAGAAGAAGGCACTATTATCACCCCTGTTTTACAGGTAAGAAGTCTGATGCCCAAGATCCTACATCTGCGAATGGCAATGTTGATATACAAAACCAGGCAGTCTGGCTCCAAAGTCAGCACTTTGGGCTGTGCAGGAGAGACACAATAGTTACCAAAGGTAGACAGTTTCCCCACATCAGATTCATAGACCAGAAAGGTGGGTGTCTCACTCAGCACCCTATACATCATAGCCTTTATCTTTTATGTTCCTGAAAGTGCTTTTGAGCTATTAAACTACGTATAACAATATCAAATTCATAGAGGCATTATAGCAAGGTGGTTAAGAGAACAGACTGCTGATGGTATGGTTGGACCCAGGCAGCCTGAGCTTAAACTTTAGTCCTGTTCTTCCTGGCAGTTTATGAACTTTGCTTTTCTTTTTTTTTTTTTTTTTTTTTTTTTGAGATGGAGTCTTACTCTGTCATCCAGGCTGTAGTGCAGTGGAGTGAGCTCGACTCACTGCAGTCTCAGCCTCATGGGCTCAGGTGATCTTCCTACCTCAAGTCTCCTGAGTAGCTGGGACTACAGGTGCATGCCACCATACCTGACTAATTTTTTTTTTTTTGTATTTTGGTAGAGACAGGGTCTCGCCGTGTTGGCCAGGCTGGTCTTGAACTCCTGAGCTCAAGTGATCTGCCTGCCTCGGTCTCCCAAAGTACTAGGATTATAGGAGTGAGCTACTGTGCCCCGCCAAGTTATGAACTTATCTGTGCCTCAGTTTTCTTATCTGTAAAATGAGAATGATGTAGAAATCTTTCATAGGGTATTTGTGAGGATTAAATGAGGTCACATATCCTAGGCACTCAGAACAACACTGGCACATGGCAAGTACTCTATTCATGTTAGCTAATACTGATACTATGACTGTGTATTTGGGGTAATATTTATTTATTTTTCTTGTTTGGCAGTACAGAGTTGATCTGTCTTGCAAAGACCTAGTCTAAAAGTGACCATTCGTACCAATGCCCAGTAATGCTGATCGACAGATAAGACAACATGAGTGCCTGGCTTGGTTGTTTATGTTGGAATCCTGGCGCTACCCTTTCCTGGATGGGTAACCCCTTTTGGCCTCTGTTTCCTCATCTGTTTGGTTCCTTTTCTTTTTCTTTTTCTTTTTTTTTTTGAGACGAAGTCTCATTCTGTCACCCAGGCTAGAGTGCAGTGGCTAGATCTCAGCTCACTGCAAGCTCCACCTCCCGGGTTTACGCCATTCTCTCCTGCCTCAGCCTCCCGAGTAGCTGGGACTACAGGTGCCCGCCACCTTGCCCAGCTAGTTTTTTGTATTTTTTAGTAGAGACGGAGTTTCACCGTGTTAGCCAGGATGGTCTCGATCTCCTGACCTCGTGATCTGCATGTCTCGGCCTCCCAAAGTGCTGGGATTACAGGCTTGAGCCACTGCGCCCAGCCTTTTTTTTTTTTTTTTTTTTTTGACAGAGTCTCACTCTGTCGCCCAGACTGGAGTGCAGTGGTGCCATCTCAGCTCACTGAAACCTCCGCCTCCTGGGTTCAAGCGATCTTCCTGCCTCAGCCTCCTGAGTACCTGGGATTATAGGCATGGGCCACCACACCTGACTAATTTTTTTGTATTTTTAGTAGAGACAGGGTTTTGACATTCTGGCCAGGATGGTCTCAAACTCCTGACTGAGCC
>NW_016813587.1:362083-368069 GCF_001698545.2 Rhinopithecus bieti | reverse complement strand
TTTTTTGACAGAGTCTCACTCTGTCGCCCAGACTGGAGTGCAGTGGTGCCATCTCAGCTCACTGAAACCTCCGCCTCCTGGGTTCAAGCGATCTTCCTGCCTCAGCCTCCTGAGTACCTGGGATTATAGGCATGGGCCACCACACCTGACTAATTTTTTTGTATTTTTAGTAGAGACAGGGTTTTGACATTCTGGCCAGGATGGTCTCAAACTCCTGACTGAGCCACCCCCCCAGCCTTGTTTAAATTTTAAATATTACTGTTCATGTGTTTTTTTACTTGTTGAAATCTCTCAAATTTCTGGACTATGAATCTGATGTGGGGAAACTGTCTACCTTTGGTCACTATTGTGTCTCTCCTGTACAGCCCAAAGTGCTGACTTTGGAGCCAGACTGCCTGGGTTTGTATATCAACATTGCCATTCGCAGATGTAGGATCTTGGGCATCAGGCTTCTTACCCGTAAAACAGGGGTGATAATAATGCCTTCTTGGCTTGTTGCGGGGATTCAAGTCTTTTATACATATAAAAGTACTAAGAGGCCGGGCACAGTGGCTCTTGCCTGTAATCCTAGCACTTTGGGAGGCTGAGGTGGGTGGATCACCTGAGGTCAGGAGTTCGAGGCTAGCCTGGCCAACATGGTGAAACCCCGTCTCTACTAAAAATACAAAAATTAGCTGGGCATGGTGGCGTGTGCCCGTAATCCTAGCTACTCAGGAGGCTGAGGCAGGAGAATCGCTTGAACCCAGAAGGCGGAGGTTGCAATGCGCCAAGATCTCACCACAGACTCCAGCCTGGTGACAGAGCAAGACTCCATCTCAAAAAACAAATAAACAAAAAAAAGTACTTAGAAGCTTATTCACAGGTCACCTTCTCACCACGGCATTCTCCCCCTTCCCCTGCACTCCTGACCTCCTTATCTGCTTTCTTCTCTCTTGCACCCGTCATTACTTGGCATCTATTTCACATATTTGTTCTGCTCCTTTTTTATGTCCTACATACCCATCACCAGTAGGACATGAGCCCCACGAGGGCAGGGATTTGTCTCTTCCTCACCACTCTGTGCTCTTCACCTAGCGTCGTATTTGTCAAAGGAATGTTGAGAGAACAAGTGTTAGCTGCTGGTGGATGGCATGGCCACAGAAGCTCAGTGAGTGGGTGTTGAATGCAGCAGGATCTGAATGGGTGGCCAAGGCAGCTGCACCATGTGCTGCCAGCTGGGGTGGGTGCCTCTGACTTGGGCTTTTTCTTTGCAGGTGTCACTCGAGAAGGTGCTTGGCATCACAGCCCAGAACAGCAGTGGCCTAACCTGTGACCCTGGCACAGGTCATGTGGCCTACCTGGCAGGGTAAGCAGATAAGGGCCTCAATGTCCAATCATTGCTAGGGAATTTGGAGCTTGGAGCCTGAAGCCATCCGTAAATTGCTCTGAGCCTCATCTTTTTC
The DNA here is from genome assembly GCF_001698545.2 of Rhinopithecus bieti. NCBI lineage: Eukaryota > Metazoa > Chordata > Mammalia > Primates > Cercopithecidae > Rhinopithecus > Rhinopithecus bieti. The sequence continues at coordinate 366,627 of NW_016813587.1, read as the reverse complement.
ACCTGTAGAATGTGGATAATGGGGCCTGCTTCTGAGAGCTGTGGAGAGGATTCCATAGCCCCCTGTCTGTCTAGAACAGTTCCTGGCATGTAGTGAGTGCAATGAAAGCCTTTATTATGACTACAGCGGGGAGGTGACAACGATTCTGGGAAAGACAGGTGATTAAAGTCCATGCTGTGGTGTCAGGTAACCTGGATTTGTGTCCCAGCTCTGCCATGTATGCTGCTCTCTGAGCCTCTTCCTCTGCCTCTGTAAAACAGAGCTAGTGACCCTCTCTGCTTGCATAGTTGAGAAGACTGAAGAAGATGCTACAGCTGTTCATTCCATAAATACTCATGTAGCCTGGCACTGTGCTAAGGACATCCCCTCTATGGGTTTGTTTGCTTATCTATAAATGGGCCTACAGAGTCCTGACCTGACCTGGCAGTTGTGAGGATTTAAAACAATTACATCTCTCTCTCTCTCTTTTGTTTTGTTTTGTTTTGTTTTTTTGAGACAGAGTCGGGCTGTGTTGCCCAGGCTAGAATGCAATAGTTTGAATAGCCAGGCGCGGTGGCTTAAGCCTGTAATCCCAGCACTTTGGGAGGCAAAGACGGGCGGATCACGAGGTCAGGAGATCGAGACCATCCTGGGTAACACGGTGAAACCCCGTCTCTACTGAAAATACAAAACACTAGCCGGGTGAGGTGGCGGCGCCTGTAGTCCCAGCTACTCGGGAGGCTGAGGCAGGAGAATGGCGTGAACCCGGGAGGCGGAGCTTGCAGTGAGCTGAGATCCGGCCACTGCACTCCAGCACAGGCGACAGAGCGAGACTCCGTCTCAAAAAAAAAAAAATTAAAAAAATAAAATAAAATAAAATAGTTTGAATAACAGCTCACTACAGCCCCAACCTCTTGTGCTCAAGCGATCCTCCCATCTCCACCTCCCACGTAGCTGGGACTACAGGCACATGCCACCACAGCCAGCTAATTTTTTGTAGTAGAGATGAGATCTCACTCTGTTGCCCAGGCTGGTCTCAAACTCCTGAGCTCAAGTGATCCCCCACCCCCCATTCACAAAGTGCTGGGATGGTAGCCAGCCTAAGGTCTTTATTAGCCTAGGGCCTGACAGACATTACCTCAGAGGAAGTGCTGGTTTCTATTTAAGAACATAGTGATGTTAAAGTGCCCTAGAATTCTCAGTGTAAACACCTGGAGGAGGGGGAGGAGGAGGAGACCAGAGAGAATCGTCTGTGCAGAGGGAGCTTGTTTATTTGTGGGCTTTTCTGGTGGGAATAGAATCATCCCAGGACCCCAACACTCCCCCCAGTTGAGGCACATTTTCCTCTTTCTCCCCAGCTGTGTGGTGGTGATTTTGGACCTCAAGGAGAACAAGCAGCAACACATCTTTAACACTGCCAGGTAGGCTGAGGCCTGGGCCTGGGGGCAGGGGTGGAACCAGGGGCTTGGCACACCTCCCCTCCCCCGCATAGCCTGGAGGTACTCATGGGTAGGCACTCACTCGTTCACTCACCTGTTGGCTCAGCAGCATTTGCCTGTGTTGGGTGCTGTTCCGTGTGCTGGGGACACAGCAGTGACCAGAGGAGAGGAGAATCTCTGCTGGCTAGAGTGAGACAAGACGGTAAACCCGTCAGCAAATTACTGGCTGATCATGATCAGTGCTGTGGAGGAAATGATGGGGGATGTCTTCGGGCAGGTTTGTGGGCAGAGAATAGGAGGAAAACCTTATCAGAAGGCTCAGGGAATGTTGCCTTGACTCTGAGGCCTGAAGGAAGTGAGAGGATGACCCATAAGAAGCTGTAGGGAGAGCGCTTCAGTCAGGGGGTACAGCAAGGGCAAAGGCCCTGCAGTGGTTAAGAATCTCGGGTGCTTTAGAAGCAGCCAGGGATCTGGGTGCCTGGAGAAAGGGAGCAGGGGAGATGAGGCTGGAATAGGCAGAAGCCACATTCCGTAGTCCTTCCAGCCTTGGAGAGGGGCTGCAGAGCATGCTGAGTGCAGAGAGCAGCCACAGGAGGGCGCCATAGGCCAGGGATGTGCTTTTCACCCCCAGCCCTCCAGCAGCTCTATTCCCTGCTTTGCTTTTCTCCACAGAGTTTGCTCCTATCTCTGATATGCTGTCCAATTTCCTCATTGATGGTGTTCACTGTGGGTCTCCATTCCTCAGTGTGAGCACTCTGAGAGTGGGGACTTTCTCTGAGTTCATTTCTGTGTCCCTAGCACCAAACAGCAGTGTCTGGCACACTGATGGCTATTTCCTAAGAGAAAGACTGAACATGATTGGGGTTTTAGAAAGATCCTTTCAGCTGTTATTGGGGAAGGACCCGCTCCTCTGCCTTGGGGCTAACTGATCACTGTGTTACCATGGGATGTGGTCCCAATAGGGCTGTGACCTTTGGAAGGCACACCATGTCCCTCCTTGGCATAGCTCAGGCTCTGCTCCTTTGGCCCAGTTCTCCAGGTGAATGGATAAGGAGTGGGTTTTCTCCTGCCCTTATGGTCCCTAAGATACGGTCCTTAAGCTACGGCAGGTTCTTGTTATGTGGCAGAAGTGCATTCCCTCTTGAAAGTGGCTTTTTGGACCTTTTGCTCCTAACTGTGGGTTCTGTTACCGGTGATAAGGGCAGAGCTGGGTTCCATTCCTGGCTCAAGCGTCTATTCACTGTGGAATCTCAGGTGAGACACTTCTTTCAGAGCCTTGGTCTCTGAAAATAAAATAGCTGCTGGTAATTGGGAGAGCATTCGTAAGGCAGCAGCTACAAACCAGAGTCACACAAACTTGCCCATTACAGTGTGTTTTAAAGGTTGGATAAGTGGACAACATTTCAAGTTGCCGTCTCGGCCTCCCAAAGTGCTGGGATTACAGGCTTGAGCCACCGCGCCCGGCCGCCCGGCTAGTTTTTTGTATTTTTTAGTAGAGACAGGGTTTCACAGTGTTAGCCAGGATGGTCTCGATCTCCTGACCTCGTGATCCGCCCGTCTCGGCCTCCCAAAGTGCTGGGATTACAGGCTTGAGCCACTGCGCCTGGCCCATTTCAAGTTTTTTAACACAAAAATCCACATGTCCTTCTTGTTTGGAGAAGTGAGAAATTCTGGCCTCTGGGGCCCAAATTCCCCTGTGGCAGTGATGGACTGAGCTTAGTGACATTTGTCAGGCCCGTTGTGGCCAGTTCCTCATACCTGTGTTGCCTCCCTAATCCCTGTAGGCAGTGGAGTGGGTGGCCTGGATTTGTAGTAGATGGCATGCAGGTGCTGCCCACCCTGGGCCACCAGTGGGTGTACATTAGGAGATGGTGTGGCCAATGTGGGGGTTTTCTTTCCGACTGCATATCAGAAACACCTGGTCCCTATGCCTCACCCCAAGAGAAAGCCAAATCAATTGATCTGGGATGAAACTTGGGCATTGGCAATTTTGAGACTTTTTATATTGAAATAATTTCAGACTTAGAATAGTACAAAGAGCTCATATATACCTATGTACCTTTCACATATTTCCCAAATGTTAGCTTTTTTTTTTTTTTGGACACAGAGTCTTGCCTTGTCACCCAGGCTCAGCTCACTGCAACCTCCACCTGCTGGGTTCAAGCGATTCTCATGCCTCAGCCTCCCAGGTAGCTGGGACCACAGGCATGCGCCACCATGCCTAATTTTTTGTGTTTTAATGGAGACGGGGTTCACCATGTTGCCCAAGGTGGTCTCAAATTCCTGAGCCCAGATAGTCCGCCTGCCTCAGCCTCCCAAAGGCTGATTACAGGCGTGAGCGAGCCACTGCACTTGGCCAAATGTTAGCATTTTACCACATTTGCTTTATCATTTTTTGTCTACATACATATTAATTTGTTCTGAACTATTTGAGAATCAGTTGTAGACATCATGCCCCTATATCTCTAAATACTTCAGGCCAGGCATGGTGACTCACACCTGTAATCTCAGCACTGTGGGAGGCCTCAGAGCAGGAGGATCACTTGAGGTCAGGAGTTTGAGACCAGCCTGGGCAACATGGCAAAACCCTGTCTCTACTAAAAATACAAAAATTAGCTGTGCCTGGTGTCAGGCGCCTGTAATCCCAGCTACTCCTGAGGCAGGAGAATTGCTTGAGCCTGGGAAGCGGAGGTTGCAGTGAACCAAGATTGCGCCACTGCAGTCCAGCCTGGGCAACAAAGCGAGACTTCGTCTCAAGAAAAATAAAGTAAAATAAAATAAATACACTTTGGGAGGCCGAGGCAAGCGGATCACCTGAGGTCACGAGTTTGAGACCAGTCTGGACAACATGGTGAAACCCCATCTCTACTAAAACTACAAAATTTAGCTGGGCATGGTGGCGGGTGCCTGTAATCCCAGCTACTTGGGAGACTGAGGCATGAGAATTGCTTGAACCCGGGAGGTAGAGGTTGCAGTGAGCCAAGATCACGCCATTGCACTCCAGCCTAGGTGACAGAGCAAGACTCTGTCTCAAAAATAAAATAAAATAAAATAAAATAAAATAAAATAAAATAAATACTTCAGTGTGTATTTCCTACAAAAAAAAAAAAAAAAAAAAAAAAAAAA
>NW_016813587.1:354931-361657 GCF_001698545.2 Rhinopithecus bieti | reverse complement strand
AAAAAAAAAAAAAAAAAAAAAAAAAAAGACAGTCCTTCTAAACTGTAATATATCCAGCAAAATCAAGAAATGAAAATTGGTATATCACTCCCATTCACTCCCCAGAGGGCTCCATTCAGGAGTCAGCCTTTGTCCCATGAATGTCCTTTATGGCCAAAGGGTTCTGTCTAGAATCACACTTTGCATTGAGTTGTCCCCTCAGTCTCCTTCAGGCTGACGTGGCTCTTCTGTCTTTTCTTGACTTTCAGAATCTTGACACTTTTTTTTTTCTGAGACGAAGTCTCACACTGTCACCCGCCTGGAGTGCAATGGAGTGATCTCAGCTCGCTGCATCCTCCACCTCCTGGGTTCAAGCGATTCTCTTGCCTCAGCCTCCCGAGTAGCTGGGACTACAGGTGCGCGCCACCACTCTTGGCTAATTTTTGTTTTTTGTTTTTTGTTTTTTTTAAGTAGAGATGGGATTTCACTATGTTGGCCAGGCTGGTCTTGAACTTGTGATCTGCCCGCCTCAGCCTCCCAAAGTGCTGAGATTACAGGCATGAGCCACTGTGCCTGGCCGATCTTGACACTTTTGAGGATTGTAGATGAGGTATCTTGGGTTTATTCTATGCTTCCTCAAGGGCAGACTCAGGTTCTGCATCTTTGACAGGAACAGACCAGAAGGGGTGCTGTGTTCTTCTCAGTGCCTCCTCTCAGGAGGTCTGCCATGACTGGTGGTGTTCACTGGGAGCATTTGGCCAAGGTGTTGCCTTCCAGATTCCTCCACTTCAAAGCCTCTCTTTTCACCTTTGTGATTAGCAAGTATCCTGGGGAAATCTTTTCTGAGACTGTGCAAATATTATCCTGTTCCTCACCAAACTTTCACTCAACTAATCTTAGACTTTGACACTTTTCAGATGCTCCCCAGGGAATTATAATGTACAGCCAAGACTGAGAACTACTGGCTTAGAGGTCAGGGCTCTGTCCTGTCTGGTTAGTTAACCGTAGCAGGGGACTTCCCTGTGTTGCAGTCACCTCATCTGCAAAGTTGGTTCATGAGAGCCCTGACTCCATGAAGCATGCGTGAAGAATCAGTGCAGTGATGGCCACGCAGCATTTGCTAGAGGGCCAGGCACAAGGTCGGGGCATGCGACAGGTTAGAGGTGGCTACAGACAACAGAAACCCCTCCACAGCGTAGCTTAAAACCCAGGAGCATGCTCTTCCTGCGCATCGTAAGTCCGGAGGTGGGCAGCCCAGGGGCTGTGTCTCTGAACACCAGGGACCCCACTTTTTTTTTTTTCTCTGTTTTTGAGATGGAGTCTCGTTCTGTCACCCAGGCTGGAGTGCAGTGGTGCCATCTCAGCTCACTGCAAGCTCCGCCTCCCGGGTTCACGCCATTCTCCCGCCTCAGCCTCCCGAGTAGCTGGGACTACAGGTGCCTGCTACCACTCCCGGTTAATTTTGTTTTTGTATTTTTAGTAGAGACAGGGTTTCACCATGTTAGCCAGGGTGGTCTTAATCTCCTGACCTCGTCATCTACCCGCCTCGGCCTCCCAAGGTGTTGGGATTACAGGCATGAGCCACCATGCCCTGCCCCACTTCTTTCTTTTTTTCCAAGACGGAGTCTTGCTCTGTTGCCCAGACTGGAGTGCAGTGGTGCAATCTTGGCTTACTGCAACCTCCGCCTCCCGGGTTCAAGTGATTCTTCTGCCTCAGCCTCCCGAATGGCTGGGATTACAGGCTCCCACAACCACACCTGGCTATTTTTTGTTTGTTTGTTTATTTTTTGAGATGGAGTCTCTCTGTCTCTCCCAGTGTGGAGTGCAGTGGCGTGATCTCGGCTCACTGCAAGCTCCACCTCCAGGGTTCAGCCATTCTCCTTCCTCAGCCTCCCGAGTAGCTGAGACTATAGGCACCCACCACCACGCCCAGCTAATTTTTTTGTATTTTTTAGTAGAGACAGGGTTTCACCGTGTTAGCCAGGATGGTCTCGATCTCCTGAACTTGTGATCTGCCTGCCTTGGCCTCCCAAAGTGCTGGGATTACAGGCCTGAGCCACCGTGCCCGGCCTATTTTTTTGTATTTTTAGTAGAGATGGGGTTTCATCATGTTGGCCAGGCTGATCGTGAACCCCTGACCTCAAATGAACCGCCCACCTCTGCCTCCCAAAGTGCTGGGATTACAGGGGTGAGGCACCGCACCTGGCCTCCATTCCTCTCTCCTTCTGTTCCACCCCATTTATTGTGAGGCTTCTGGTCTTGAAGTCACTTCATGGCCCAAGATGGAGTTCTGGCTGTTCTGTGCTTATTTCAGGAGGGGAACTGGTGGGAAGTGGGGCATGCAGCATGTCAGTTTACTTCTCCTTGGCCAGACTGAGTCACGTAGCTGTACCTGCATAGCTGCAAGCATGAAACTGGGATTATGTCAGTGAGGAAAGAGAGACAAGTGGATATCCAGGAGGCAGCTTGCCCTGTTTGCTGCTGTAAGGAACCACAGGAAGCCTGGGAAGCAGGTTGACTTGATGAATATTCCATGAAGTTGCCAAAGTCTCACTTAGTGACATTTACTTAGTTATCTGCACGCCAATTTACCATCTCATGTAGGGAGACGATTATTGTTAAGGAACAAAGGTAAAAACAAGATTAAAAGAGAGAGGGGAGAAGAAGGAAACCATACAATCTCAGAATGGTGAATCTTGCTGCCAGAAACCTGCCAGCTAGCCTGTTCATTCAAGTCCTTGTGCGGGCTAGCTAGGAGTATCAGAAACATTTTGGCTGTTTATGGATTTTCCAGAATACCTTGAGTATTTATCAGTGGAGCACACGCTGCAGGCTACCTTGATGTCATGTCTGCCAGGATCCTCCCATCAGCACCACCCCTTTAGGCCAGGCCTGTACCATTTCCTGCATCTCTATTTCTCAGTGTTATAGGGTGGGTGGGGTCTTAGGGTACCCACTGCGGCAGAGAGAGAAGAAAGCAGGGTCCTCATACAATGTCTACCCCATTTGAGTTTGGTGTCTCAGGGTGGAAGGGGCCTTTGCATTTACCCCCATTTCTCTGTGTGCTGTGCTGGGCACGCCAGCAGTACTGGCTCTGTGGGAGCTGCTTGAGCTCACCTCCCCTGGCCTCTTCCGAGGCTTGGGAGGCAGGAGAGGGCAGAGTCCTATCAGAGCTGCCAGGATGGGGTCTGACTGGGCACCCTTAGCGGAACCAGTGATCAGCTCTTTTCTTTATCCCCAGGAAGTCTCTGAGTGCTCTGGCCTTCTCCCCTGATGGGAAGTACATAGTGACAGGGGAGGTGAGTCATGATCGTGATTGAGTGGGAGTGGGGGTTGGGGGGTCTCGGGAGCCATTCCTTCTGCTCCCAGCAGGCCTGGGAGTCCCTGGAATAGCTCCTTCCTGGGCCAGAACAGCCCCGTAGCAGATGGGGGAAATGGCTTTTGGGCACACCCTATGGCAATACAATCTTCGGCCTTGACAACCCCTCTAGCCCTGCCTGGTACAGAGCCCAGCAGCAGTAATGACCCCACCTTCCCTAGAATGGGCATAGGCCTGCTGTGCGCATCTGGGATGTGGAGGAGAAGAATCAGGTGGCGGAGATGCTAGGCCACAAGTATGGTGTGGCCTGTGTGGCCTTCTCACCCAATATGAAGCACATCGTGTCCATGGGCTACCAACATGACATGGTGCTCAACGTCTGGGACTGGAAGGTAAGACCAGCAGGCCTGTGGCAGGCAGCCAGCTGCCAGAGCATCCTGTGTCTTGGGCACTGGGAGAGCTACATGAGAGGACGCAGTAAAGTGCTGACTCACCCAACACATGACAGCTATTGAGCACCTGCGACATGCTGATCCCTTATTGTAAGGCACAAGACAGGCACCCAGCTAGAAGAATTATAAATATTTTTATATTGACCAGCTGTGACCTTAGCCAAGTGACTTAACATCTCTGTGAGTCTGTTACCTCCTCTGTTAGATGGATATAGTACTACTTATCTTGTTGAGTTGTAATACTTTAATGAGTTGATAAGCACTGGAAGGCTGGGCTTTGGAACAGCTGTGGAGCTGGCAGAAGTGGGTACCAAGTCCTGGCTCTGCCCATAACCCACTATGTGACCTTGAGCACATGACATCTTCTCCTCTGAGCCTGGTAGGGTTGGGGAGAGGCGCCTCCCTCATGGGGCTATTGAGGGAATTTCATGGGTTATCCTGTGAAGGGCTCAGGGCAGGGCCCAGAGCAGGAGCCCCATCCGTGACAGCCATAGGTTGTGTTGTCCTTACATCCCAGCCATGACTGTCCCCAATACCACGTGTGGGCTGCAGAGCTTAGACCCTTGGGAGAGCTCTGGAACATACTCTCCTGGGGGGACCGTTCCAAGCCTCTGTCCCCTCCTCTGTGGTGAGGAATGAGCAGGTTGCCCCACATAGGTTTCCCCATACAGCAGCTCCCTGGAGGGTCCCAGGAAGACAGACGTGGAGTGGGGACGAGCAAGGAGGCCCAGGCAGTCCCGTGGAATGAGTGCTGGCATGAGCTTTGCACTTATTCTTCCAGAAAGACATCGTAGTGGCCTCCAACAAGGTATCTTGTAGAGTCATCGCCCTTTCCTTCTCAGAGGACAGCAGCTATTTTGTCACTGTTGGGAACCGACATGTGAGGTTTTGGTTCTTGGAAGTCTCCACTGAGACAAAGGTGAGTTTCTGTCCCTGCTCCTTTAACCAGGCTCTGAGGGAGTCACCATCTGTGGCAGCACGGCCTGTTTCTCCCTGGGATTTGAGGGCAGCGGTCTTGGGCCATTTGACCTCTCAGGGGCCCAGCTGCTGCTTCTGGGCCTACTCTCAGGGGCTGATGCACAGGCCCTGCCAGGAACCCCCTGACCCTGGGACCAGCTCTCATTCTTGGACTGCTGCTTCCAGCCCCCCTGTCCAGAGTGGCAGGGTTCTAGTATTTTCTTTCCTTCTCCTCCATCTGGAAAAGCTTCTTAGAGTTCTCCTGTTTCGTTGTGTCCTATCATCTGGTCATGCAGGACCCATCGTGGCCCTGTTGGGGGCTCAGCTGTGTGGACAGTATCTCCCTATGCCCTCTGTGTCTCCAGGTGACGAGCACAGTGCCCCTTGTAGGGCGCTCAGGCATCTTGGGCGAGTTGCACAACAATATCTTCTGTGGTGTGGCCTGCGGTCGGGGCCGGATGGCAGGCAGTACCTTCTGTGTGTCCTACTCGGGCCTCCTCTGCCAGTTCAATGAGAAGAGGGTGCTGGAGAAGTGGATCAACCTGAAGGTACCATCTCCCTCTCTGCCATCAGTTGGACAGGCTCTTTCTCATGATATGTGTCTGCAGGGGTGTTCATCAGCATTGACCACACACGTTCTGCTTATGTGACTAATGGTGAATGACACCCCCTCTCTGAGCTTCAGGTTCCACATCTGTAAAATGGGAGTACTGCTGCCCTCCCCACAGAGCTGATAAAGAAGTCACGTGAGATAATATAGGCAGTGAGCACAGTGCTTGGTAACCTGAAATGGGCTCAAGGTGACAGTTGTTTTCCCATTACTATTTGATCTACTTCACATTTCTCTTCTCCTTTGAGCGCTCTGGCTGGTAGAGGATTGTATTTTTAAAAACTCAGGGGTACCATTGATTTAATAACTTTTCAGTCAAAAAAGACTACACAAAATACATGAACTTTTATTTATTTTTAATTTTTTTTTTGAGATGAAGTCTTACTCTATTGCCCAGGCTGGAGTACAGTGGCGCAATCTCGGCTTACTGCAAGTTCCGCCTCCCAGGTTCAAGCGATTCTCCTGCCTCAGCCTCCCAAGTAGCTGGGATTACAGGCGCCTGCCACAACGCACAGCTAATTTTTGTATTTTTAGTAGAGACAGGGTTTTACCATGTTGACCAGGCTGGTCTCGAACTCCTGACCTTTAGTGATCCACCTATATTGGCCTCCCACTGTGCCTGGCCATAAACTTTTAAACTAAAGCATGGTCTATCGATACATTGCAGAGCTTCTTTCCTTTAGTATCTGAAAGTTTGTGTCCAAGCTATTTTCCCATCTGGAATCAGTTGCCCATTTGGCTATCAGCCAGAGCGTTGTGGTTTTCTCTCCTGTTCCTTGCTTGCCTTTGTAACTCACTCCAGAGATCACCTTTGAGGTTAATGGCATGTGGAAGAGTTCCAAGTTTTATATTTGTCCTAGTTGGTTAAACATCATTTTCTCTTTTCAAGCAAGTGAAAAGCTTTCAGTAGATAGATGTTTAGTTCTTAAGCACTAAATGACTCATAAATTAAGTCCCTCTAGATTTGGAAACACTCTTTAAACTGTGTCTAGAGGTCTAGCACTTCCTAGTAGGATAGACAGTCCTTTCTAGATACTATAACTTTTTTCTGTACTGCTTTGGAGTATAGTCGTTATGAAGTTGTTTGTAAGCAAAAGGGAATAAAATTTAAGCCTAAAGTCCAGACGCAGTGGCTCACGTCTATAATCCCAACACTTTGGGAGACCGAGGTGGATGGATCACCTGAGGTCAGGAGTTCAAGACCAGCCTGACCAACATGGTGAAATCCCATCTCAAAATACAAAAAATTAGCTGGGTGTGGTGGCAGGCGCCTGTAATCCCAGCTACTCTGGAGGCTGAGGCAAGAGAATCGCTTGAACCCGGGAGGTGGAAGTTGCAGTGAGCCAAGATCGCACCATTGTATTCCAGCCTGGGCAACGACGGAAAAAAAAAAACTCCCGTCTCAAAAA
>NW_016813587.1:347789-354364 GCF_001698545.2 Rhinopithecus bieti | reverse complement strand
CACTGCACTCCAGCCTGGGCGACAGAGCGAGACTCCGTCTCAAAAAAAAAAAAATTTAAGCTTAACATTCAACCCTGTTACTACAAGTGACTTACCTGAAGTTGCAGTCTGCATAGCTACGTTTCTCTGTAGACAGCAGTGACATCTCTGTCTCCGTTCATGTCTCTGTCTACCTGGGGGCACATGTCTTTCAATAGCAGCAGTATACTATATCCTGATTTCAGAAATCTTAAAATATGCAAAAATGGGTGTCTTAGACCCAAGGAACTATAAGTCTTCTCTGGAGGCCTAAGGCTACTCTGTCAGTCCCCATGTCCCTGGGCCAGGCCACATGAAGCGCCAAATCCACAGGGGTCCCTTTTGCCCCTACAGGTCTCCCTGTCTTCCTGCCTCTGTGTCAGCCAGGAGCTCATCTTCTGTGGCTGCACAGATGGGATAGTCCGCATCTTCCAGGCCCACAGCCTGCACTACCTCGCCAACCTGCCCAAGCCACACTACCTTGGGGTAGATGTGGCACAGGGCCTGGAGCCCAGGTACTGCCCTGCAGGGAGAGGGAACGGGAGGGGCCCACCCAGAGTCTCTCCACTGACATTCATCCGTGCTTCCAGATCCATATATCTGTCCATCCCACAAATACTCATCATGACTCTCAGCCCTGGGCATTACAAAGCAGAAAAGTCCTTGCCTTCCAAGGCAAGCTTCACAGTGAGAAGTGAGGCTGGGTAGGGGAAGAAACAGTCAGTGAGAAAACAAAGGAATAAACAATATCATCTCAGATAGCGGTCAGCACGGTGAAGAACAGTGCAGAGAAGCTGTGAATGTGGTGGAGTGTTTGCATCCACATGACTGACCCCTACTAAGCAGCTGCTAAGTGTCAGCCCTGGGCTGGAAGCAGGATACACCTATAGTGAAGCAGCAAAATCTCTACCTCTGTGCAGTATAGCAGGGGGGCTCAATGATAAACAAGTAACAAAGAAGGTAATTTCAGATAGGCATCAGTGCTTTGGGGAACACAGCAAGGACTCGGGAAGGAGAGTGCCCGGGGTGGGCTGTGCTGATTGGGTGTCTGGTGAGAAGGAGCCGCTGTGTGGAGAGCTGGGTCCCAGCAATTGAGGTGACAGTACACCGGGCTTGTCATGTTGCAGGAATAGTAAGGGACTGTGTGACCAGAGCCCAGTGTGCCCGGGGAGGATGGTGGGAGATGAGGCCAGTGTAGGGCGCCTGTAGTCTATCCTCAGGTCAGTGGGCAGTTGCTGGGGGTTTCAGGCATTGGGGTAAATGACCAGGCCTTACATGTTAGGTCCTTCTGCTGCTGTGTCGAAAGTGGATGGAAGTGCTAGGCTGTGACTTGTCTTCTCCTTTGTTGCAAGTCTGTTTTATGGAATTGGGGGCTACCTAACCAGGGGGTGCCGGGTGCCTAGGGCTGCCTCTTTGTGAATTTCTGGATACTAGCTCCTGGGTGCCTTTTCCATGACAGGACCTGAACAGGGGAACTGGGTGGCATGAAGGAAAGGAGGGGGTGAGCAACCCACAGGCAGTGTTGTGTTACAGTAGCTGGGCTCACAACTCTGCTGCCTTCTGTTGTGCTGTGTGACCTTGGGAAGGTGACTATACCTCCCTGTGCTTCCATTTTCTCATGTGTAAAATACAGTGCCTACCTCTTATCGTGGTTGTGAGAATTTATTGCAGGTAAAATTCTCAGCCTGGCACAGTGTAAATGCTCAGTAAACTGTAGCCTTCATAGGGAGACCCCAGGCTAAGGGACAGCTCCCGAGCCTCCTTAGGGCACAGAGGCTTTTTGATCATGCGTTGGTGAGGCCAAGAAGAGGTGGGACCTGAGATACATGCCTATTATCTTTCTATGCTCAGAGAGAGAGCAGGAGCTTGGGTTGGGTGAAATGATGGGAGAGAAATATTCATAGGAATCAAAAACTCAGTTGCTCTCAGAGCCAGGCAAAAGTTGCCGGTTTGTATCCTCTACATGAGAAGCAAAGCAGAGGAAGAGGGAAGAGGGTGAAGTAGAATTGGAGCAGGAGAGATGGATGGCCACAAATACCATGAGGCATGGCACTGCCAGGGAGGCAGCTCCACTGTCACTAGAGGTGGCTGTCACTACTCAGTGACATTGATGGTGACTGATTACCCATGTGGCCTTGTTAGCTTCCTCTTCCACAGGAAGGCGGAAGCAGTCTACCCAGATACAGTGGCACTGACCTTCGACCCCATCCACCAGTGGCTGTCCTGCGTGTATAAGGACCACAGCATCTACATCTGGGATGTCAAGGACATCAACAGAGTGGGCAAGGTGTGGTCAGAGCTCTTCCACAGCTCCTACGTTTGGAACGTGGAGGTGAGCCCCCCCTCCCTCCCTCTGCCCCTGCTCAGCCTCTGCACAGTTCCCCACAGTTTGGGAACCCATTCAGTAATTCCTTCAGAAGATACTCCTTGACTCCCTCCTGTGTGTCAGGCCCTGTCCTAGGTGCTGAGTTCACAGACACAAAAACCCTGCCCTTAAGAGCTCACATTTAGATGGGAAAGGAAACCTGGAAACATCATCAGCGAATAACACGCCAAGTAGCAGTAACCCTCTGAAGAAAAACGAGGCAGGGAAGGGGAAGGGGAATCCAGGTGGTATTCTAGAGAGGAGAGGGGTCAGGGAAGGCCTTCCTGAGGACATTTAAGCAGAGACCTGCAGGAAATTGGGGAGTGAGACCTGCAACTGCTGGGAAGAACCACAAGCACAGAGGCCCTGCGGCAGGAACATGCACTCTGCAGAAAGCTTTGCTGTGGAGATTGTTTCTGTATTTCACTGCTTTTTTAAAAAAAGAGTTGAAGACGAGGCATGGTGGCTCATACCTGTAATCCCAACACTTTGGGAGTCTGAGGTGGGAGGATCACTTGAGCCCAGGAGTTTGAGACAAGCCTGGGCAACGCAAGACCCTGTCTCTACAAATAATTTTTAAAAATTAGCCAGGCATGGTGGCACACACATGTGGTCTCAGCTATTCGAGAGGCGGAGGCAGGATGATCACTTGAGTCTAGGATGTCAACGCTACGGTGAGCTGTGATTGTGCCACCACACTCCAGCCTGAGTAACAGAGTGAGACCCTGTCTAGAAAAAAAAAAAAAAAGTTTTGAAGTTTTATTTTCTGAGAGTGAGTTTGTGGGTTTTAAAAAATTCTCTAGCCAGGCGCGGTGGCTCAAGCCTGTAATCCCAGCACTTTGGGAGGCCGAGACGGGTGGATCACGAGGTCAGGAGATCGAGACCATCCTGGCTAACACGGTGAAACCCCGTCTCTACTAAAAAAATACAAAAAAAAATAGCCGGGCAAGGTGGCGGGCGCCTGTAGTCCCAGTTACTCGGGAGGCTGAGGCAGGAGAATGGCATAAACCCGGGAGGCGGAGCTTGCAGTGAGCCGAGATCCGGCCACCGCACTCCAGCCTGGGCGACAGAGCGAGACTCCGTCTCAAAAAAAAAAAATTCTCGAAAGTTAGCCAGGCATGGTGGCTCATGCCTGTAGTCCCAGCACTTTGAGAAATCGAAGTGGGCAGATCACTTGAGTCCAGGGGTTTGAGATCAGCCTGGGCAACATGAGGAAACCCCGGCTTTACAAAAAATAATTGAAAATTAGCCAGGCGCATCTATAGTTGCAGCTATTAGGCAGGGGCTTTGGCGGGGGGGCTGAAAATTTCTTACTGGGAATGTTTGGCCTAGAGGAATTGTGTTTTCAGTGGCCAGATTCAGGACCGTGACAAAGAACTTTGTCCATTTATTGAGGGTTGCAATATGGTGATATTCTAAGTCTATAATTTATTTTTATTAGTTGGACTACTTACATGAAGAGATATTTGCTCTCATCTGCCATTTGGTCACCCAGTGCTATACTTCATATAGGAAAGGCAGGAGAAATACTTGATTCTTTCCCTTTATATACCAGTTTTCAAGATAATGAATTGGTTCCCTATCCTCTAAAGGTAACCAGTTTTAGTTAATATCATTATAAACTCATATATATTTAAATATATCAGATATGTTTTAATCTATTGTAATTATTAACTTTATTGGAGCTCATATCATCCCATCTTTGGCCAGTAAGAGCCTCTTAACATTGGCTCCTGAGTCCTTTGGACATGACCCTAGTATTTCTTGATAGCCACCTTGCTGCCTGGGATGCCAATATGTTCCAGTCTCATCTTGTACCTTTCCTGTCCCATATCAGGAATCAACCATTTCTTGAAAAGACCATGTTTATTTTTTTGGGCTGGGTGCAGTGGCTCATGCCTGTAATCCCATCACTTTGGAAGGCTGAGGCAGGGGAATTACCTGACCCCAGGAGTTTGAGACCAGCCTGGTCAACATGGTGAAACCTTGTCTCCATTAAATAACAAAAAATTAGCCGGGCATGGTGGTGGGCGCCTATAGTCCCAGCTACTCGGGAGGCTGAGTCATGAGAATCGCTTGAACCCGGGAGGCAGAGGTTGCAGTAAGCTGAGATCAAGCCACTGCACTCCAATCTGGGTGATAGAGTGAAACCCTATCACAAAAAAAAAAAAAGAGAGAGAGAAAGAAAAGGCCAGGTGTATTTTTTTAGTACAAATTGGGATTTCAGAATCATAAGTTGGGTGTTAGGGATGCTCATAGCTATTGGGTTGATGCTTCCAGAAGCCTAGTTCTTAAGGAGATAGGGGATGATGGAATTAGAATATCCCTATTAACTCATTTGCTTTTTCCCACATTTACATGCAACAGTCTGAGAACGGACAGCTCTTCAATTCTGAAGACAGTTAAAACAATTGTATTGCATATGTTCTCTCTATTCTCTCCAATTTTTAAAATAGTTATGCTATATTTACAGGATCTGAATATGTACCCATTATATACTATAGTCTCTCCCTTTTGACCCCTGTTTATTTTGGAATGGGGAATTACATATATATATAGTGGTAAAATATACATGACATGAAATTTACCATTTCAACTATTTTAAAGTTACCATTTGGTGGCATTTAGTACACTTACAGTGTCATGCAGCCATCATTATTCTCTAGTTTCAGAACATTTTCATCACCCAGCCACCCAAAAGAATCCTGTATCTGTTAAGCAGTCCTCCCCATTCCCCACTCCCCCCATCCATGGAAATTACTAACCTGCTTCTGTCTTTATGGATTTGCCTGTTCTGAATCTTTTCTCTTTTCTTTTCTCTCCTTTCCTTCCTTATTGAGACTGAGTCTCGCTCGCTCTGTCGCCCAGGCCGGAGTGGTACGGTGGTGCAATCTCAGCTTACTGCAAGCTCCGCCTCCCAGGTTGACACCATTCTCTGGCCTCAGCCTCCCGAGTAGCTGGGACTACAGGTGCCCGCCACCACGCCCAGCTAATTTTTTGTATTTTTAGTAGAGACGAGGTTTCACTGTGTTAGCCAGGTCTCGATCTCTTGACCTCGTGATCCGCCCACCTCAGCCTCCCAAAGTGCTGCGATTACAGGCCTGAGCCATCACACCCAGCTCTTTCCTTTCTTTTCCTCTTTCTTTCTTTTTTTTTTTTTGATGGAGTCTCGCTCTGTCACCCAGACTAGAATGCAGAGGCACAATCTCGGCTCACTGCAACCTCCACCTCCCGAGTTAAGCAATTCCCATGCCTCACTCTCTAGAGTAGCTGGGATTACAGGCATATGCCACCATGCCTGATGAATTTTTTGTATTTTAGTAGAGACAGGGTTTCACCGTGTTGCCCAGGCTGGTTTCGAACTCCTGAGCTCAGGTGATCCACCTACCTTGGCCTCCCAAAGTGCTAGGATTACAGGTGTGAGCCACCATGCCTGACCTGAATATTTTTTATAATTTTGAAATCATAGAATATGTGGGCTTTTCTGCCTGGCTTTCACTTAGCGTAATGTTTTCAAGATTTATCCATGTTGTAGCATGTGTCAGTACTTCATTCCTTTTTATGGCGGAATAGTATTTCATTGTATGGATAGAACACATTTTGTTCTCTGTTATCAGTTGACGGCCACTTGGGTTGTTTCTACCTTATGGTTATTGTGAATACCATTGCTATGAACGTATAAGTACAAGTTTTTTGTTTTTTGTTTTTTTTGAAATGGAATCTCACTCTGTCACCCAGGCTGGAGTGCAGTGGCGTGATCTCCGCTCACTGCAACCTCAGGCTCCCAGGTTCAAGCGATTCTCCCACCTCAGACTCCTGAGTAGCTGGGATTACAGACGCACCACCATGCCTGGCTAATTTTTGTTTTTTTAATGGAGACAGGATTTTGCCATGTTGGCCAGGTTGGTCTCGAACTCCTCACCTCAAGTGATCTGCCCACCTCAGCCTCCCAAAGTGCAGGGATTACAGGCGTGAGCCACTGCACCTGACCTAGTTCTTTCTTTAAGTTACATCACTTTGTTTCTGAGTTTTCTAGGTTGTTTTCATATCTTGGATCATTTTTTAAATATCTTTTACCTTCTTTTGAAATAGTAGGCCGGGGCCGGGCGCGGTGGCTCAAGCCTGTAATCCCAGCACTTTGGGAGGCCGAGACGGGCGGATCACGAGGTCAGGAGATCGAGACTATCCTGGC